>NC_140949.1:54688895-54908895 GCF_014529385.1 Adiantum capillus-veneris | reverse complement strand
GCCAAATGGCTGCTATGGTATAAAAGATGGGTGAGGGAAAACATGTGAATGGTTGAATACAATCTTCTCTTTCAAAGAAGAACGTGCATGTGTACTCCATGTGTGTATATGTGTGTGTGTGTGTGTGTGTGTGCGTGTGTTTTGCAGCACGCTCTTTCTTTTAGCATGATGCCCAAAACTCTTGCAAAGAGAAACAATTGGGTGAAGTTTTTTGCTTTCATTGCCCTCATATTTTAAGGTGCCAATGGTGCCCAGATGTACACAAACAAACAATATGCGCCTTACTAGCTAGCTAGATTGAGTGCAATCCAGCCTATAAATTTTGAAATTTATCCACATATAGAGACAAAGTTTCTATAGCCATGCAATCACCCCCAGGTCACACACCCATCATGAATATTACCTTGTGTGTTGTCATACATTGTCATCTAAAAAGTAGTTATAGTGGTGGTTGATGCACAAGTGTATTAAAGAGCTATAAAAGCTCACATGAGAACCATAGGCATTTTCCCACATTTTCCCTCCATGTGAAGGAAAGGAGAACAATGGTTGCTTCAATTGACGCACATGTAGCCGCGGCAACGCGCGGGTCACATACTAGTTGATATTTGAAGGATAAACTAAACAAGGTGTGCATGCCGAATACATCAAAAAGTGAGCATGCACGATTAAAGAAAAGGAAAGAATAATTTTCTTTGGTTAGTACTTTGAAAAGGCTCTTATTAATACAACCAAATGTCAGTGTCTTTGCAGCTTTTCAAACATAAAGTAAAGAGGTGTACTTGCGAAATAAAAAGTGAGCTTGCACTATCAAAGAAAAGGAGGGAATACATTTCAATTGGTTCGTACTTTGAAAAGGCTCCTACTACAACCAAATGTCATTGATTCATTATATTTGTGCTTTTCAAATTTAGTCACGTTGTTTGTTTTATACCACTCATTTCACGAAAGCAATGAGGTAGCCGGTCCACCAAGAGGTGCTTAGTAAGCGAAAGGGTAATTTAAGTCCTCAAATGAATTGCCCTTTTGTCAAAACACACTCACACGTTTAAATTAAATCAAACACACTCCCAATGGGTGACCATTAATTACGACATTAAATAAATCTTACACATCCCACTAATACATAGAGAGATCCAACTCTTAGTTTTTGAAGAAAGAAGCGTAAAGGTTTTTCCCAAAATATTGGTCACATGTATTATCCACCTGAATCATTGTATTTTGTAACTTCTCTTTTCTAATTTAATTCACTTTTTAGAAATAAAGACTCCTTTGTTTTCTAAATTTGTGTTGAATCAAAGTCAAGCCAAATATTGGTCACATGTATTATCCACCTGAATCATTGTATTTTGTAACTTCTCTTTTCTAATTTAATTCACTTTTTAGAAATAAAGACTCCTTTGTGTTCTAAATTTGTGTTGAATCAAAGTCAAGCCAAATAAATCACAAAAAGCACTTCGAAATTTGTCAGTCTTACATACAAAATTGTAGCAGGGAAAGTTTGTCGTGCTCTCTATTGTGGGTGCTCCTCAATGCAGTGTGCGTAAAACCTCACTTTAACAAAAAGAAAACATCACACAACAATGAAACAACAACTCAAAGCACATTAACCGACTCAGAACTCACTGGTACTCAGAACCATACAAACTCTGGATGGTAGCACACTCAGCTTCAAGCCCAAGACTCACAGGTACAATGGGGTGTCGAGGCTCCAATGTGCAGGGAGAGAGTGCAAATGGGTCATGCCAATCTCCAGACTCTAGACTCGAGGCTCAAGACGCACAACCATACAAAGTGGATGATGATAATATATGATACGATTGGAATTAACCACACATATGTATCTCATAAAGAGCCACAAACGGCTAGCAAAATATCTCAATCCAACTAAGCGTATCTCCAAACTGCGCCGGTGGTGATCCGACCACGGTGTCCACTAGGTCACCACCCATATCACTGACTGGGTGAGAGTCCCTCCAGTGTGAACTCCAGCCCAACTGTAACTAACTGCATGTCCTATGCGAGTGACATTATAGCCCTGCTACAGGTTGCCCGCCATAAGACCACCGGTGAGAGAGAACTTTGAAATTAGAAAGAACACTGAAACTAGCAGAAAAAATGCAGTCAACCCGATTGAAGCTCTGTGGAGAAGAAATGATGAAATGTAGGTATTTGTGGAATATAGTGAAGAAGTACGGCAACCCTTCCACAGTGAGATATGTTGTACAGAAAGTAGAAATTGAAGAAGGCCCAAGTTTGTAGCAAAATCTCAGAATGTGAGAGGCTAGTATAAATGTAGAGGTGAGGGGGGAAATGTAAATGGGGTGAGGCTAGTGGTGAGGTTGTTTGGTGAGGGGGTTGGGCAAATGGGGGAGGCTAGGGGTGAGGGGGTAGGTAGGGGCGAGAGGAAGGGAGAAGGTGGGTAGGGGTGAGGGGGTGGGTAGGGGCGAGAGGAAGGGAGAAGGTGGGTAGGGGCCAAGGGGTGAGGAGAGAGTGGGTAGGGGCGAAAGGAGGTGGTGAGGGACTGCTTGCGAAGAAACCCTCCTCGGTCTGGCCCTGTAGTCTATGCTCCTCAACAGCCTGCATAGCCACGCTGACCCGCCAGTCTTCCTTGGCACGGCTAAAACCACTTGACGATCGAGAACTATTGCGCTCGCCATTTCATTTTTTGGAAGTTTTTCTTCACTAAGCAACCCTTCCCACTTGACATTTACCACCAAGGGCCAAGGGCACAAAAGGGGTTATTCCCACGAAGTTTTTCCCAAAGGACTTCGAACCCAATTTTCTAAGGAATCTCTCCCACGCGACAGACCCTATGATGGGTGCTTCCCACAGGAGCAAAGACGAATGAATCTCAAATAATCTTTCAAGGATTTCTTCCTCAAGCTTCAAGGCTTCAACCATTGTGAAGAGGAGATTCTCAAAAGAGAAGACTGACTTCACATTCGGCCATGAATTTTTTGTAAATTTCCTTGAGGATATATTTGTACAAGGCCCACATTGATATGTATGCAATACCTATGTACAAAAGCACAATGCACATTGACTAGACACTGCTATCAAAGGATATGGTAAGACCTTCCTACACATAATGAGCACACTACACGATATGTATGAGTACTTTCACCTAAACACAAGCACACACACAAGCATCATAAACATTGTAATGCATACGTGCTTTGCACCATATCCATGAAGGCTCATTCTCCACAGCCAGACCAACCAGACCGACAAACATCAAGTTGAAGATGAAAATGAAGAAGAACCGATGATAGCGAAGAATGATGGAATCATGACACTCAATTCGTTTGCGCGACATCAACTACACATGAATGAATGAACAACATGATAACAGTATCTCTTTAGGACTACCTTGTGAGCTTAGGATGAGTATTATTGAGCCATGAGTGATGAATCCATTATGAGAACCACCATGATGAATCATGTACTACACCTAGATGTATCAGTAGTATCCTAGGAGTACACTACCCATGATAGCCATAAGCCATTATATTACTCATTGTAAAACTCCCCAAGTTCGGCTTAAGGGGGAGTTTTTTGGGGTTAAGCCCAACTTGACAAGTATGAGAATGTGGGAAACCTCTCTAGTCATCTAGGATGGATGAAGTTATTAGTTAGGCCAATAGGAAGAGTTTCCTACAACGTTAAAACTCTCTTCTTCTTCTTCTTCTCTCTCATACGAAATGTTTTCATTGTAATGAGGAAGTATCTGCCTTGATGTAACAAAGCTTTGTTCCACCTTGCCATAGCGAACATGGCGAGTTGATGATGAGCCAACGAATCAAAAGTTTTGTTCCCACTTTCTCATATGATGCATGCTTTGTTTAGGCTCCATGTATGGACACTAGAGCATGCTCATATGCCTCAAGCCTATCAGTTAGTTCGGGGTGCATGGGATAACAAGCTAGGACGGGTTGCTTGTGTATTGAATAAGAATGTATGTCTTGCTCGACCCTCTCTATGGTAATGTTGTATCTTTGACGTTAATAATATGAGAAAATTACCCAAAATATTCCTAAAAGTTGGAAAAAAAATCCCAAATTACCTCTTATATTTTGCCAAAATTTCCCAAAATGCCCTTACATTTTTCCAAAATTTCCAAAATACCCTTTGTTATTTTGTAAACATCCTTTGTGTGTGTGTGTGTGTGTGTGTGTGTGTTTGGGGGGGGGGGGGGGGGGGGGGGGGGGGGGGGGGGGTCCACTATATGTAACCCCTCCATATGATGTGCGTTCAAGGTCTATTTTAAAACTCCATACTCTTTTAGATTTTTCACAAATAAATGAATCCTTTTTCTATCCAATCTGTGTAAGCCTCCTTTGTTGCCTACTTTTATGTATGTTAATAAGGGTAGGGGCGAGAGGAAGGGATAAGGTGGGTAGGGGCCAGGGGGTGAGGAGAGAGTGGGTAGGGGTGAAAGGAGGTGGTGAGGGGCGAGAGGAAGGGAGGGGGTGGGTAGGGGGAGGGGAGAGGGCAAGGGGTTGGTAGGGGTGAGAGGGGGGTGTTGAGGGGCGAGGATAGGGTGGGCAGAGGCGAGGGGGTGAGGAGAGAGTGGGTAGGGACGAGAGGAGGTGGTGAGGGGTGAGTAGGTGAGGAGAGGGTGCGTAGAGGTGGGAGGGTAGGGGCGAGGGGGGGTGGTGAGGGACGACGGGAGGGGGTGGGTGGCTTGGTTGTGGGGGGGGGGGGGGGGGGGGGGGGGGGGGGGGGGGGGTAGGGTGTGGGTGGGTAGGGTTGAGGGGAGAGGGAAGGTAGGGTAAGGGGAGAGAGTGAAGGGGTGAACTGGGGGGTGGTTAGGGGCTAGAGATGAGAGGTGGGTAGGGCGCTGAAGTTGACCGGTTCCAAGATTCAAAAGAAACATGTCCTCTGTGGAATGTTAATTCGAGACGAGGGGATCAGATGGTCGTACACTCACTGATCTTCCCAAACTTTTTACAAGCCAATCTCTTCCAAAATCATCAGTGCTTGAGTCTTTTGTAACTTCGAAAGGGGCTAATCTTATCATTTGTGACATAGACCACAACAAGTATGATAGTCTGCTCTGCATTTGGTCTTGCAGAGTTGGGTGGACACAGAGTCGCTGAAGTTTGATCCCTTTATTGGGTATGGAGATGGCACTCCTAAAGATTTCACTATAAGTGAAGCGGTTGTCGTGTCTAGGAGTAGAGAGACATCATGAGGTGGTGTCTCATCAATCCTTAAATCAACATCTTTCTGTTGCCTTGAGGAAGCTTGGTGGAGGATAGTTCACCAAACACACAGAGGAGAACTTTGGCTTGGTCGGAGAGTCCCTACCCACTCTCTCTGGAACGGTGTTGCATTGCTCTCCGACCCACTCTCCGACCCACTCACAGCAAAGGAAATCCTCCCTCAACCTAGGGGAGTGTCGGCCGACTGCCAAGCCCCACCATATCAATGCTAGCGAAGCAAGAACCACATACATAAAAATTGTCAATCCGTGGGACGTAGCTGACCCGACTAGTGCATGGAGGCTACAAGAGATAGCTAATCTCTCAGAAAACCCAAGACTAAGTTGTTCCTACCTGTCTGAGTCTTAAATATGTGTCAGACATCGAAAGCTATTTTCCTTACCGCAAGCTTGTTCTGATGATTTGGTATAGCTACGAGTCTCCAAATACAACAAAACTTTGTGCCTAGCATGAGCAGAGTATCCTTAACACTCCGGTGTACTCAAATGTCATTTCTGACACTCGGACAAAATCGCACCTAAGATAAACATCATATTTAAGTTCAGTCAGTTTCAGACTCTAAAGCACTCTATAGCTTCCTCTAGGCGTGCTCTACCTATTACTAAGGTCAGAAACTAGTTCTGGTGAGTGTATGGTGCATAGAGAGCAAAATCAGCTCGTAGACAGCACGACTAAAATGACACTTTCATCACGAGAAACTTACGTTAAATGGAAGAGCTTGCACCTGCAAACACGTTGGTATGCTCGGAATAGCAATGCAACACCGTTCCAGAGAGACACAAAGATTCAAAGAAACAGTAGAGTCATGTTGAGCTTCTGTAGCAAACACTTACTTTCATTATCCAAAACTTAGGTTTTTAGTTACAAAAGTTTGGTTTTATACCTTAGCCAAGGTTCAAAGAATGAATTTCTAGCTATTTCGGCTCAATATAAGGCATAAAAAGTGCATATAATTACAAACTTGGAGGCCCTCAACCCTTTTAGATTCATTGACAATCAATAATATTACAACGGCTTTGGACTTTGCGGGATTTTTCAGTGATACAAAGGAATTTAATACAGTCAATTGGCTTTAAAAATGAGTGGCATCCCTTTTGATGCTCGTTCTCCAACTCTTGTTAGCTGAGCAGCTAACATTCCGCCCCTCCTTGCATGTGCCATCCGCGACACAGCTACTTAGGGTGCTAATTAGTGGTCGGGCTTTCTTGTCGTCGTTGTCCTTTGTGCGTACTACTCGAGACCTTGTTGGTATCTGACGTAGAGTTCTTTATCTTCACTTGACATAAATTGCATGGTGACTTTATTTCTTTGCTCAAGTGTGGAGTAACTAACAAATATTGCCCGTAGATTGGTGATAACAGGGCCAAAGATTTTAGATCAATAAGTGAAGAAGCCCATGTAGAATGCTTCTTCAAATGTTTGCATGTAGTAGGATGGTAGAAACATCACTCTAGCATAAAATCCATGAAGCGCTTCTTCGGAGGGCTGGCCTGATAAATCGTAGCATAGGCCCTTGGCGCCTTCGAGAAAGGACATCCGTGCTGCATTTGTTTGTTCTACACGATGGAAAGTCTGCAAACATGTCATAAAATCTAACCAACCCAAATGATTTTCTCATATTAAACTGATCATTTAATGTGGGAGAATGAATGGGAACAAGGGTTATAATATAGACATGTGCTTATGGATCTGTCTCAACACGGGGCCAAGGGGTCCAAATAAGAGATGGTATGTTAAAGAGCAATGCTACCTAATGGAGCTTAAAGACCTTAGGGTTAGCTTCATTAAAGACCTCCAAAAGAGAGTGTTGAAAAGTCCTTTGACCTTAGCCAAGCTAGGTTGACCTTGACGTGGGAATCCTACCCAAGCATGAGGTGCTTGTTGTGCTTGCTAACTAAGGTGTTTAAGGTCTTTGTGGGAATCATGCCCAATCTTGAGGTGCTTCTCATGGTTAAATGACTAATGTTCTTGAAGTGTTCAATTCAAACATGATCTCTCAAGAGGCATAAACCATTTTCATGCTTAAATGACTAAGGTGCTTAAAGTGTTCAATTCAAACATGATATCTTAAAAAGCATAAAAGACACATGTCAAGATCCTCCCCATTTGACCCTCATGATGTGCTTGAATCCTATTGGATAGGCTTTAAAGGGGTCCAATGAGAATTTAAATGCATTAAGTTCTTTCTCTCAAAGAGGAAATAGAGGATACATGTCCAAATGATATAATTAAATAATACAAAAGAGATAGAGAGGGGTGGACCAAGCATGAGAGGGGGTATACTCTCTCCCACACAGACACACACACACACACACACACACACACACACACATTGTGTGAAGTGCAAAGTGCAAGAGCTCCATCTCCTTCTCCAAGCTTGTTGAGAAATTGAGAGCCTACACCAACACTCTTGGCTATGGAATGCAAATCCAACCAAGAGCCATGCTTCAATGCTTAACTTTTCCATCTTCTTCATCTTCATTACTATGCTATTATGCTATGCTAAGCAAGAAGAGTGATGATAAGTGAGGAACTCTTTCTTTCTCCTATGTATGATTCTTCTTCCTCTTCCCTACCCTCATTCCTCGCTAGCTCTCTCCACCTTCGAAGGTGTTTGAGGCCTTGGGATTGAGGCTTGGGATAGTTAATGCTTTTTACAAAGTTTATGTTATGCTCATGATGCATGAAGCTTTCCATCTTCATTGCATCACCTAGGTCACAAGGAACACAAAAATTGTATTGTACCAAGTCTCTCTTGATGGGAGAATCTATAATACAAACGCTTTTGGAGGGGGGACCGCCGGCTCCAAGTAAATCCGATCATCAACTATTGTCATGTTCTCTAATACTCTCTCTTGAAAAAGTATTGTTCATTCCAAGTTAATAAAGTACTATGTTTATGTTTCTACCATCAATTAAGTTCACCCTCTATGTTCTCAAAGTAATCTCACAAAAATGCTCACTCTAATTCTCTTAATTCTGCTATTAATGGTTGATTTGGTTAATCATATTAAGGTAAGTGGGACTGGGTTCTATTATCGGTTTTGTTGAGCCCACTATGTGGGAGATGGTGCACACCTCGGGAGCTTTGGTCTTATGGGATCTTTTTAAACTTGCCTACGTCTTTACTATTATTGAACCATAACAAGTCCGAAAGGAGCTAGCCCTCGACAATTCTGCAATATTAGACCCACTCCACTACTCTCTATAATTAACCAATTCGAGCCGTGGGTGTAGATACTTCAATGTTGATTTTCAAAGGCTAAGAGGAGTAGCAACTAAGATTTTGATATGCCAAAAAATACACTAAGTAAACACATAAGTATAATTAGCATGGCTGACCAAGAGAGTAGAATGAACATTAATAACTTTGATTTTTCACATGAAGGTTCTAATGATGATGCCCCCATATTTTTCAATTATCTTATTACTAGGTTGCAGCAAGCTATAGGCAACCCTGCTTTGCAAGCCGAAGTTACTCAACAACTTCGTGTTTATAGGATTTCCCTTCCTCTCCAAAAGAAGAGAGAGCTTAGGAGGCCTCTTGATGAGACCTCCAAAAGAAGACTCTCTCCTATACAAGAGGAGGAATCCAAAGAGCAAGAAAGTTATGAAACTTTAAGTTCCTCTGAAGATGTGGCCCCACGAAGATGGCGGTCTAGACGACCGCCAACTCCTCCAAAGAGGAAACGGTCAACACACAGTCCTTCTCCTCGTCACTCCGAAAGGGAAGAGAGGAAACAAAGGAAGAAAATGTGAAGAAAGAGGTCAACTTCTTCTCCTTCTTCTTCACCTTCCTCCCCTTCCTACAAAAGCTATGGCTATTCTCCTAGAGAATACAAGAGGGGAGGACATCGCAAATCATACCCTGCATGGCAAAGGTCACAAAAGCTCAAGAAGTTCAAAGAGGGAGGAAAGAGTATCTCTTTTCTCACCTATGATGGCACCTTTGGTGCCATCGACAAAGTATTGGCCTTCAACCAGCAATTTGATGCGGCCTTTGGAGACGAGGGCTCCACGGAGTCCTCCAAGTTACTCCATGTAGCTATGCACTTCCAAAAATTGGTTCGTCAACGGTGGGCTAGCCTTCGTGGCAACAGAGAAGCCCCAAAGACATGGAAAACTCTACGAGTTTCCATCATGAAGCAATTCCTTGCAAGCGATGCAAATAACAAAGTACTTACCGAATGGCGCAGTTTGAAGCTTCAGTCTACTAACAAATATGTGGACAAGTTTTGGGATTTACATCTCAAGGCTACTGTCTTCCAAAAGATAGACTTCGTCGAGCAAAAGCAACAATTTTATGTGGGATTACCTGAAGAAATGGCCAAGTATGTCAACTCCCAACGATCTGGTTCTATCACCGAATTAATCCACCACACCATGGTTGCTTCCCTCATCAATTTCCAAACAAGGGGCTAGACAGAATGTCGAGCCCATGGAAAACAAAGACAAAAGTGATGCAAAGGAAAAAACCAATGCCCAAAATTCTTCCCACGGCAATTCCATTAACAACAACAACAACAATCAGTCCAAGGAGAAAGGAGTTTACAAAGGTAAAAACAAACTCTCTCTTGAAGAGTTTGAAGCTTTTTGCAAGGACCATAAGTGTTTTGTCATAAAATATAATATCTAACTTTACCAAATAATTTTCTCATATTAAAGTGATCATTTAATGTGGGAGAATAAACGGGAACAAGAGTTAGAATAGAGACATGTGCTTCTACACTTATCTCAACACGGGACCAAAAGGAGAGATGGTTGCATCTCAATAGGGGTCCACAAGGAGATGGTCTATCAAAGAGAAATGTGCAATAAGTGCTTCTAGACTTACCTCAACACGTGACCAAGAGGAGAGATGGTTACATCTCAATAAGGGTTCAAAAGGAGGTAGTCTATCAAAGAGCAATGTGCTTCTAGATTTACCTCGGCAGGGGACCAAGAGGAGAGATGATTACATCTCAATAAGGTTCCAAAAGGAGGTAGCCTATCAAAGAGCAATGTGCATCTAATGGAGCTTAAAAGACCTTAGGGTTAGCTTCATTAAAGACCTCCAATGGTTAGTGTTAAAATTCCTTTGACCTTGACCTTAAGCAAGCTAGGGTTGAGCTTGAGGTGGGAACCGACCTAAGCTTGAGGTGCTTGTCGTGCTTGATGACTAAGGTGTCTGCTTGACGACTAAGGTACTTGAGGTGCTTGTCATGCTTGATGACTAAGGTACTTGAGGTGCTTGTCATACTTAATGGGGGGTAAGGTGCTTGAGTCAAAAAGAGACCCTACAAAAGGTGCTTTGGAAGCTTCCCATACATGGGGGGTAAGGTGCTTGAGTCAAAAAGAGACCCTACAAACTTAATGAGGAAGGTGCCTGAGAAGCTTCCCATACATGGGGGGTAAGGTGTTGAAGTCAAAAAGAGACCCTACAAACTTAATGAGGAAGGTGCTTGAGAAGCTTACTATGCATGAAAGTCCCAAAGTTAGGGGAATTTTTGACTTAACTTTCCACTCACCCAAAGGGCACCCCTTTTTCAAAGGACACATGGGACACATGTCAGACTCTCCCTATGCTTAACCACATGGGGTGCTTGAATGCTATTGGCTGGGCTAAAGAGGGTCCAATGAGCTTCTAGCTCCATCCAACAAATATATAGATATTTTCAAGCTCTCTCTCTCTCAGGGGTAAGGAGGACACTTGTCCAAAGACTACCTATGTACTTGAATGCATGCTGCATGTGATTGGCTAGGGGGGAGAGGGATCCAATGAGCTTGAAATATGTGTAAAAGCTACAACTCGCCCCAAGCAAGCAAGGGGAGTGTTGGGGGGATATACACCACACACACACTCATTTTGTGGATTCATTCTCACTTGGAGAAAGTTGAGGAACTCCACCTCCTTCTCCAAGCTTGTAAGAAGTGAGAGCCTACACCAACACTCTTGGCTATGGAATGCAAATCCAATCAAGAGCCATGCTTCAATGATTAAGCTTACCATCTTCTCCATCTTCATTACTATGCTATTATTTATGCTAGCAAGAAGAGTGATGATAAGTGAGGAACTATTTCTTTCTGCTATGGAATGTTTCTTCTTCCTCTTCCCTGCCCTCATTCCCCGCTAGCTCTCTCCACCTTCAAAGGTGTTTGAGACCTTGGGACTGAGGCTTGGGATAGTTAATGCTTTCTACAAAGTTTATGTTATGTTTGTGATGCATGAAGCTTTCCATCTTCATTGCATCACCTAGGTCACAAGGAACACAAAGATTGTATTGTACCAATTCTCTCTTGATGGGAGAAACTATAATACAAATGTCTTTTGGAGGGGGGACCGGCTCTGTATGAATTCGGTCCTCAACTATTGTCATGTTCTCTAAACTCTCTCTCTTGCAAAAGTATTGTCCATGCCAAGTTAACTAAGTACCATATTTATGTTGCTACAATCAATTAAGTTCACCCGCTATGCTCACAAAGTAATCTCACAAAAGTGCTTCACCGAATTTCCTAATTCCGCTACTCTCAAAGTTTATAGGCCATTTCCATTACATTGGTATCAGAGCATTTGGCTTTACCATTATTGAGCCATAAGAAGTCCGAAAGGAGCTATCCCTTGGCAACTTGGCTATGTTAGACTCACTCCACTACTCTCTATAATTAACCAATTCCAGCCGTGGGTGTAGATACTTAAGTGCCTATTTTCAAAGGCTAAGGGGAGTAGCAACTAAGGTTTTTAATTGCCAAAGCACACACTAAGTAAACACATAAGTTTAATTAACATGGTTGACAATAACCAAGAGAGTAGAATGAACATTGATAACTTCGATTTTGCACATGAAGGTGCTAATGATGATGCCTCCATGTTTGTTAATTATCTTGTCACTAGGTTGCAACAAGCTATGTGCAACCCCGCTTTGCAAGCCAAAGTTACTGAACAACTTCGTGCTTATGGGGTTTCCTTTTCCCTCCAAGAGGAGAGAGAGCTTAGGAGGCCTCTTGATGAGACCCCCAAAAGAAGACTCTCTCCCATACGAGAGGAGGAATCCAAAGATCAAGAAAGTAATAAATCCCTAAATTCCTCCGAAGATGTGGCTTTACGAAGAAGGCGGACTAAACAATTGTCAACTCCTCCCAAGAGAAAACGGTTAACCCATAGTCCTCCTTGCCACTGCAAAAGGGAAGAGCGGAAAAAAAAGGAAGAAAAGGGCAAGAAAGAGGTCACCCTCTTCTCCTTCTTCTTCACCTTCCTCCTCTAATGATGAAAGCTATGGCTATTCTCCTAGAGAATACAAGAGGGGAGGACATCGCAAATTTTACCCTGCATGGCAAAGGTCACAAATGCTAAAGAAGTTCAAAGAGGGAGGAAAGAGTATTTCTTTTCTCACCTATGATGGCACCTTTGGTGCTACCGACAAAGTATTGGCCTTCATCCAATAATTTGATGCGGCCTTTGGAGACGATTGCTTCACGGAGTCCTCCAAGCTACGCCATGTAGCTATGCACTTCCAAAAATCGGCTCATCAATGGTGGGCTAGCCGTTGTGGCAACGACGACGCCCCAAAGACATGGAAAACTCTACGAGTTTCCATCATGAAGCAATTCCTTGCAAGTAATGCAAAGGACAAAGTACTTACCAAATGGTTAAGTTTAAAGCTTCTCTCAAATGAGTCTATCCACAAATATGTGGATAAGTTTTGGGATTTATATCTCAAGCCTATTGTCTTTCAAAAGATAGACTTTGCCAAGCAAAAGCAACAATTATGTGTGGGATTACCCAAAGAGATGGCCGAGTATGTCAACTCTCAACGGCTTGGTTCTATCACTGGTAATCCACCACACCATGGTTGCTTCGCACATCAATTTCCAACAAGGGGCTAGACTGAATGTCAAGCCCATGGAAAATAAAGACAAAAGTGATGCCAAGAGGAAAAACAATGCTCAAAATTCTTACCAAGGCTATTCCAACGACGACAACAATCGATCCAAGGAGAAGGGAGTTTACAAAGGTGAATATAAACTCTCTCCTAAAGAGCTAGAAGCTTTTAGTAAGGACCACAAATTTTTTAAGTGTGGGGAGCAAGGCCATGGTTATCGTCCTTGACTCAAGAGAATTGCTCGTAATGAGACTCCTAGAGTCTCTATGTTTGAAGATCCAAAAGAGGATGCTCATTGCCAAGAATTTCTCCTTTCCTATGCTTGGGGAAAGATGCAAGAGTATGATGACTTTATTTTGTTTGACCCTAGTTCAACTCACAACTTCATATCCACTGAGTTGACTACTAAGCTAGGCATACAAGCCCACAAGATAGGAGATGCATTGAAAGCCAATGGAGCTAAGGGACAAGACGTCTTGATTACTTCTTTCATTGGAAAATTAAGGCTCCCTGTCCAAAGCTATGTGGACAAAAAGGATTTCTTCATCTTCCCTCTCAAACATGAGAATATTATCGTTGGGGCACCATGGTTTAACCACATGGCTTCCACCATGAAGTTCCCTGAAAGGAGAATCTACTTCACCTACAGGGAAGAGAGCATGTACATAGATGCTAATGAGTCGGGAAACACCATATCCTTGCAATAAAGGAAATCAAGAGGAATTAGAGGTGTCTAATTTCCTAAATGGATCCCAAGATGTTTTCATTGATGACATCCCTAGTGAGCTACCTCTAAAATGAGGGATGATGACCATGTAATTGAGCTCCTACCAGGAAGCTCACTGTCTAACAAGCCTCCTTATCGAGTTTCACAAGCTCAACAAGAGGAGATCATGAGGCAAGTGCATGAATTGGTGGAAAAAGAGATGATGAGGTCTAGTTCCTCTC
The DNA here is from genome assembly GCF_014529385.1 of Adiantum capillus-veneris. Taxonomy (NCBI): domain Eukaryota; kingdom Viridiplantae; phylum Streptophyta; class Polypodiopsida; order Polypodiales; family Pteridaceae; genus Adiantum; species Adiantum capillus-veneris. Next base: position 54,894,860 of record NC_140949.1, on the reverse strand, counting down.
CATTTTGTTCACCATTGCTTTTAGCACAAAGAAAGATGACACATATCCCATGTGTGTCAATTATAGTGTACTAAATAAGATTACTATCAAAAATAGATTTCCTATGCCGTGGGTAGAAGATCTATTTGATAATTTACAAGTCTTGGCCTAACAAATGCTCTAGATGCATTCAAACTCATGATGGACAAAAATCTTCAGGCCATTCAAATTCTCTTGAGTACAAGCGACACCTCCAAGTAATCTTTCAAGTTTTGAGAGAGAATAAGCTTTTCATTGATCAAAAGAAAAGTGAATTTTCGTACAAGAGATTCAATATTTAGGTTACATTATCTCTAAAGATGGCACCCGTATGGATCCAACAAAGTTAGAGGTAATAAAAGGATGGCCTAATCCAAGGAGTCTATAGGAGGTACGAAGCTTCATAGGTATGAGTGCATACTATAGATGCTTCATTAAAAAATTTCTAGCTAATAGCAAGCCCATTACATGACTTAACAAAAAAGAACGTTAAGTATTCATGGACTGCAAAAGTGCAAGAAGCTTTTGAAGAAGCTTAAGGAGAATCTTATCTCTCAACGTGTGCTCCCACTACTAGATCTCTCAAAGCCATTTGAGGTCCAATGTGACGCTTGTGGTAATTTCCTTGGAGCTATTTTGCTTCAAGAAGGGCATGCCATCGCATATGAGAGTCAAAGACTCAACTTTGATAAGTGTGTATTTGCCCTAAACACGTGGAAACACTATCTCTTGGGGACTACATTCATCCTATGAATGGATCATAAAGCCTCAAGAACTTCATGATGCAAACTAATCTCTCCTACAAAAATAAACAAGGTGGGCAAATTTTTCTTTTGCAATTTAAATGTCATATTGCTCACATTGTTGGCAAGCAAAATCAAGTGGTCGATGCACTTTCACAACGACCAAGGATAAATGTGGTGTCTATAGCAACTCACAATGATTTATGTTTTATAGATAAGTATGCTACTGATTGAGACTTTAAGTATGTAATTAGAGCCTTTGCATTAGGAAAGAAAAAAAATAACCATTTACCTTGAAGGATGGTTATCTTCCAAACGGCAATAGGCTATGTGTTACTCACCCATGCAATAAGAAAGTCATGTATGAATCCCATACTTCTCCTTATGCGGGGCAAAGAGGAAATCCATAATCTACTTTTCAAGGAGTAGAAATGTATTTTTGTTGGTCTACCATGAAAAGCAAACATACAAGAGTATGTTCCAAAATGCGTGGTATACCAAAAGTTGAAATTTGGTCGAGGGAAGCAACTTGGATTGTATTCGTCGACAGGCTTAACAAGAAAACACATTCTATGCCTGTCAAAAAGACTATTAAGGCACATCAAATGGAAACCCTCTTCAGATCTCAAATTCTCAAGCATCATGGATTTCCAACACCCATAGTCTCAGACAAAGATCCTAGAATGACCAGTAATTCCTAGAAGGGTCTCTTTGAGAATCTAGAAAGTAGATTAAATTTCTCTTTCGGCTTATCATCCACAAACGGATGACCAAAGTGAAATAATTGATCCAACGATTCTTGATATATGAAAAGCCTATGTCATGGAAGTAGATCAATGTTCTCAATGATAGAAGTGTGTACCTCTTATAGAGTATGCATACAATGATACTGTACATACTTCTATGGGGAAAGTACCTTTTGAGGTTAAAGAAGGAAGATCCAAAAGTCCCTTACTACTTAAAGTACATGGGAAGATCTTCGTTGCTGATGAATATAGCTGAGACCTACAAGAATATTTTCCAAAGATTAAAGGGGTTATCTCCATCTCACAGGAAAGGCAAAAAGGGTTGCTGCTAATAAGAACAATAGAGCCTTAGCCTTTAAGGAAAATGATTGGGTCTTGCTAAAGTTTCTCAAGGCTCATGTGCGGCATACTACGGACAAAAGTCCTATGGACCACCAAGAATATGATGTTAAACTAGCAAAAAGATATTATGGTCCTTTTTAAATTCTTAAGCTAATCAATGAGATGGCTTATTAATTAAAGTTGCCCAACCATTGGCTCATGCACCATGTTTTCCATGATAACCTACATAAGCCTTACAAAGGAGCGCCATCAAAAGAAGCAATAGTTGTTGCAGACCCTCCAAAAGTCAAAGATCAAGAAGAAGTACTTCAACCTGAGTCCATCCTATGACATGAAGACAAGGTATTAAGAAACGGTAAGATTATATGACGATATCTTTTTAAGTTTAAGAATTATTCTTTTAAAGATGTTAGATGGATGCAAAGAACCTAGCTTAAGGATAATATGAACCTTGTCAATGCATACAATGTTGCACTAGAGTAAGCCTATGAAAATGCATTTTAAATAAAAAATGTTTTTGTCCTATAAGACTAGTTCTCTTTTTATTGTGCACAAATTTAAGAAGTATGCATGCTTAAAATCATGTTTGTGGTGATGACATTCCCAAACACCAAATAGAACTTGATACTCTACTTTGGAAGTATGATATGGACTAAAGAGCAGACATGCTTGCGGCAGCTACATCTCCCAAGCACCAAATGGATTAGTCATCCATCCTGGAATGATGTCGAAGGGTAAAAAGGTATCCTCTACCCACTAAGTAACATGGACTAATGACTAGGCTTTATCTTCTCTACCTCATAGTTGTTAACCCTCGTGGCTCACGGACACCCTATCGCCTACGACGGACGCTGTATTATTTATTTAGTAGAGTCACGCACCGGGCTTGTCGGTCCAATAGGAAAAGGGTAGAGTGATCGCCGATGAGAGGCGCACTCTAACTGGAACACGCAAGGGTTAGTTGGCTAAGCATGGGCGCCCAAATGTGAATGGGGCGAGCCCATATAAACGTCACCTAAACCTAAAATTGATCTATTCTCTAAGTGTGCAATAGAAGAAGTGCTCTTGCCCTATCTCCATCCCCATCTCCATTGTGTGCTCATAGGTGTGTGTGTGTGTGTGTGTGTGTGTGCGCGCGCGCTTGAGGGAGAGAGTGTGTGTGTGATCGAGCATTGCGACGGCACCTGCAGCGGCGGCGAGGCGGTTGAGCACAGTACGGCGGCAGCTCCCTCTTCTTCGCGGCAAGGAATCCTTCACGGCGACAACCGCAGGGAGATGAGTGACACACCCCTACTGTCTGTGAGCTTGCTAGGCCTGCTAGTTGTGTGCTTGCAGCCTTCGTGGCTCGCACACGGTGCTCGGCAAGTCCCTAGCTCCGACATGTGCGATAGACGCGCACATTTTTGGCGCCGCTGCCGAGGAGTTGCCCTACACCAAGCTCTGGGAAGCACTCTGTGCTGCCTTGTGGAGACACCAAGCTTAAGTAGGAAGGTTGTGCTGTGTCGTGGGTAAGCTCATTTCGTTTTCTGCACAGTTAGCTCATTTCGGTTTCTGCACAAAAACAAAGAATATTTGTTCATTTCGTTTTTTGCATAGCTAGTTCATTTCGTTCTCTGCACAGCTAGTCCATTTCGTTCTCTGCAAAAAACAGAGAATATTTCGTTTTTTGCACAGAAAAACAGAAAATAAAAAACAAAAATGACAAAAAATGTAAAAAATGCAATGGCTAAAAAATAAATTTGATTTATGGGCGAGGGGGAATATTTTAAGTTTGTCCAAAAAGGTAGATCGGGATCAATTGGTGAGCTTGGGCTTGGGCTTGGGCTTGGTTTTGGTCCTATGATATAAGGTAAATGCTATTCACTATATATACGCTAGTGCTCAAGTGAAAGGAGAAAGCATATGGGGCAAAGCCTTCACCTTTCCCTCCACAAGTCACCCTTGAACTTTCTATTTTAAGCCATGTGCCCAAGTAGAAACTAGGAGAAATTGACTGTTTTAGGGACTTTGGGAGCTTCCGATAATCAAACAGTGTTCTGTAAAGTGCGCCTAGATCTCCTAAGCGAGACGCTCGTTTCGAGCTATCACACGTCCCAATCCGTTTTTCGAACCTCAAAAAACATAAAAAACAAGAAAAAAATCAAGTAGAAAACGGGGTGCAAAACACCCACAAAAAAAAGCAAGTAACCTTTGAGGGTACTTGCCGACACTTGTAGGGCGCCCAAAGCACATGTATCTATGCTCTGGTTGTGTGCTAGAGTCCGAACAACTAGCTAGTGCTTAGATTTATGGGGGGTACTCACTATCCTTCCACGCTAGGGTCTACGCCCTCGGTGGGGACCCAAGGTAGTGCAACCCAAGACCCAAATATAGCGGCTAGCGACTCTTCCTCTGACTACAATATTATGGAAGAGCATCTTACACAAAGCCCCGGGGGAACAAATGAAACCGTACCTAGCTGGGCCCAACAACCTGGAACTAGTGTTTTTAACCGTTTGATGGAAACTTTTAGTAGAGCTACGCGCTCTGAACCTACGGCTAGTGAAGTAAACGAAGGGGGTGGGGAAGTAGAATCACCATTCACATCTCCTGTAGACCCCACACGCCCTCAGAGTGTCCACGTGGACATTCTACCTACCTCATTTAATGAGGGCCCTACCAAGCTACCACCTTCCAAAGTCGCCTCTAAGGTAGCGGTGACTCAAAGTCAAAACACGGGAAGCAACATTGCAACCACCTCACGGCAACCCTCTAGTACACCAAGTTTGGACGGGGTATTTCTCAATGAAAATTGGGAATATGACCTACACACGGAGACTTTGACCGACCTATACATGGGCTACACATACCATGTGGGTTGGTTAGAAGTTGTACAATCCACATCTAGTGCCACTAGTCTAGAGGAACAACAACACATGATCTGCAATGTCATCCATAGGATTATCCAGCCCCAAAATCGAGGAATGAACATACCTTCGACGAGTCCCATGCGATTTTTAGACACGAGCAAAGGGGAACAACCCACTCTATCACAAATGGAGACTTCCCCAGTGAGTCCCGTCGATCCCCCATATGTTGTTTCGCCAGGGGTCTCAATGCAATCTGAGCCCACAAGTGATAGCTTTACTTTTCCAAGTCTAGCTGATCTTTCCCTGGATGACACCACGGATACCATGCCTACCCCAATGATGGGCATGCCAAGAAACACACCATGGACCTCGTTTGTTAGTAAAGCACCGCTACATGGAAGCTCAATGCGTGCAATAGTACCTACAAGTGCGTACCAATCGTATGCACCTATGGGTCCACGTACTCATGTAGTCCCTACCCCTCCCATTGTTTCAACTACCTATGCTCCACAACCACAATACACAAGTTCTTATTTCCATGGGACTATACCGGCTAGCATTAGCATGTCACATCCGACGTCTGCTATGCCTAGGGCCACTCATATGAACTATGGACCACCACATGGCACAACATCGTACCCAACGTGGAACCCAAGGGCTTCCTATGCGCCAAGCCCAATGCCAATACCTACTCCACATGTAGTCTCTGGCGCGCCTTCACCCACAGTGCCTGCTCACCTAGGTGACTTGGCAACATTTGCTCAAGCTATTGGTCGATCTATTGCTGAGAATATGCGTAACACACCTGATAGAGAGCCTAGAAATAAGGCAGTACAAATAGCCAAGCTCACACAAAAATTTAGTGGAGACGGGGATGTGAGAAAGCATATCGATGTGTTTGAACAAATATGCGATTCTTTAGGAGAACACAATGACCTACATAAGAGCAATGCTTTAAGCCTAACCTTAAGTGGAAAGGCTGGGGATTGGTATAGAACCCTAAGGGTGGAAGAAAAAACGATTTACCCTACTCTTAGGAGACTGTTCTTAAAAGAATACATACGAGAGGGAGTGCTTTGGGGTGTAGCCTCTCAGCTCCAGAAAGCCCAACGAAAGGAAGGAGAGTCGGTGAGAGACTTTATAAGTCGCTTGAAGCATTTGAATTTTTGTTGTAATCCAAATGAGCGCTTCAACAATAACCAATTGCTTGATAGATTCATTAGGAGATTACGACATGAGGATATCTACAATGGTCTAATCATTAGAGGTATCACCACTTGGGAAGCAGTCACCACCAATGAGATCCAATTGGAGGATAATTTAATGATTCAAGAAGAAAGAGTGTCTGTTGAGACTAAATCTATTAGCTCGCAAGCATCAGAGCATTAGCCAATGACCCTAAAGCCTATTGCTAAGGAGCCAAAGATATCTGAGATGACTTTAGCAGATCTCACCAAGGCTATTCAAGAGAGTCTTAGAGACAATCGTGCTCCGCAAAACACTCATATGTATCCAAGAAGGGAGCAACAATGGTGCTCAGTATGCTATGGACCGCATAGTACCAGTGAATTCAATATGCTTTTAGAGTAAAATTCAATGGGAACTGCAATGCATGTGGGAGGTATGGTCATCAAGCTAAGGATTGCATAGTATTTAAGCATGCGATGGCCAATAGACCAACCTTAGCATGGACAGACACACCTCGAGTGCCTGCATTGATGCCGGCCCCACCTCTTGAACAAACATCACAACATATGGTCCCTAGGGACCAAAATGTTGTTCAAACAACACCCTTACCACCTCCAGTGCTAGGACCGCAACCACCATATACGAGAATCACTTCTGTGAATCAAGTGGATTGTGAGTCATCTATTTCTTGTTTGGAAGGCTATGAGGAAGTTATAGATCCTAATATCACCTATGGGATGGATGTGCTTGAAGAAAGTCCACAATACTACATGGAGGACTATTGGGGAGAAGTCAAACCTGTATATCAAGTAGCTGCTCTTGCGGCAAGAGGCCAAAATATCAACTACATTGCTAAGAGACCACCTCTTCAATGCTATGAGTGTGGAGGTCCATATCGTGTAGCCGAGTGTCCTATTAGGCTACAAAAGAACGCCACACTAATGCAAACCAATCAAGCGAGCATATCTACAATGCCGATACTCATGTGTAATCGATGTGGCATAGATCATTTGATTGCCCAATGTCCAAATAATCCAAATGCACCGAAGATCATGCCATTAAACTTGATTGAAGTTACCGAGGAGCCATCACCAAGTACACTCGTGGTAGCAGTAAACGTACTCACACGATCGATGCTCCAAAAACAAAATTATATTCTTGAGGAAAGAGACACGGCATCAATTGCCCAATCTCAGAAAGAGAACAAAACACGAAGAAAGAGATCGCAAAAAGTAGCGAAGTCAGACCCCAGTTCAAAGACCAACATAGGGACTGGTGATGACCCCGTATATATGAACGACGCTGAAGAAGATTCTGATTCAAGTGAAACCATGGAGACCAAAACGACCACTAACATAAAAACCAACAAGGAAGATCTTCATGAGCCACAATGGCCAAGATCCAAAAAGAAGATAGGAACTTACCCAAACCCTACAGAGGAGATTGAGCGAGTCAAGCAATTAAGGAGTTTGGTAGAAGATACCCAAAGGGATCTAGAACCAGCACCTAGGAAGATCGAGATTATAGACACCGTGTTCCCTACGCAACAACAACCTCACCAAGTCCATAGACCCTTGGACATACCTAGTGTCATCCAAGAAGAAAGTGACTTAAAGTCATGGGAAAGTGGGCGTACTCACTTCTTGATGGAAAGAATGTTTACAGAGGGACTACCTGATCCTATCGAAGAAATGGAGATCCCATCTTCCCCACGTCAAGGGACTCAAGGCCAAAAGGTGCCGTTAAACATTGCCAAATTGATGGATTTCATGTCTTCAGAAGTTAGAACCACCATCATGTCCAAACTATATAAAGACCCCGAGCTAGTCTCAGCTCTTCGAGCCTTCCTCAATGGAGAACTGAAGTTTGGGCTACCACAATTTGCACAGATGGATGGAGCTGGGGAGATGCCAATAGAGGAGGAACACTTAGATCCACAACCCAACCTCGATGAGAACCTTTTTATAGAAATACCTGTTAACAAGTTGGGACAATACTTTGAGGGTGATGAATCCAATGCGACCATACCAATCACTACTAAGGGATTAACTGTGAAGGGAATCCTTGATGGTGGCGCTGGGGTTAGCATTGTGACTAAAAATTGTTGGGAAACTATGGGAAGACCTCACCTTGCGACCACAACCATAGTAGTGAAGATGGCCAATGGGTCTATTGTTAAACCTATTGGGATGCTAGAAGATCTCAAGATCAAGGTCTTTGGACATAAAATAAGGATTACCTTTATTGTTATGGATTTCTCCAAACACACTATGGCATCGGAGATGATCTTAGGATGTCCTTTCATGAGGGAAGCAAAAATGGTGCATGACTGGTCTAAAAACCATGTCTACTTGCAGTTCCAAGATTCTGTCATTCGAGTGGATCTTGTGACAGGTCGAGCACATCCTCTAGGAAACAGGTTTATAATTGATCATAGATCTGACACCACAGTTCACTCGGCCCCATTGCAGTATTGTTACACGTGTAAAGCGGACACTGATGTTGGGAAAGATTCTCCTTATATGGATGTACTACCTGGGATGACTGAGTCGGACAATGTGGATTGGGTCCACCTAGCAGCAACCATAGACACTTGGGGAAATAGGGGGATGACTTGGGTAACACCTGAGGGGGATGAAATACCACCACTTGTACCCTTCAACATGCTAGAAGCAATGCATATAGCTTCTGATGATCTACAAGATGAAAGTTTGACTGGCATTGAAACCAGTAGCGCCTCACAAGACTATAGCCCACACGATTTGAGGTTAGAATCATCACTTGAAATTGACTCTGAGGACGAAGAATCTAAGTTAAATCTTAGTACAAATGTGGGGACAAACCATTCAGGGCCCAATGGTAACCTAGATGATAATCTATCCAAGGGAGAAGAAGACACAAGTAGTGATTCATCTAGTGAGTCTTCACTAGAAATCGACCGTAATCGAGAATTAAACAAGAAGAGTAAGAGATATAAGAGGCGACGATATCGAGAAATGTGCGTGCTAGAATAAATGAAAAGAAATCTACTGCAGAATGGCTTAATTATATAGGGGCATGTGATGCTCATTGAAAGTTGGTAGATAACTGGGGTAAATATCTTCAAAGCGTTATGTGGTGTAGTCCACAACCCATTGACATCGCACAACTAGAGGCTACAGAGAAGCCAAGGTTAAGCCGTACCGTAAGGAGATGACAAAATCGAGAGTTAGCTCAACAACAAAAGGAATCAGAAGTTAAATCACAGTCCACAGAACAACAGGACCCCACACACTTACACCCTGCACTTGAACATTTCAAATCCTATACCACAGAGGAACGTAAGGTTGTGTATACAAAGGCCCAAAGAAAACCTATCGATGGGAGCAATGGAGTCTATGATGGTCCAACGATAGTTAAGGAAATAGAGTTAGCAGACCCAGGAGAAGAGTCTAAACCTGTCTTCATTGCCCAAGATCTGACAGCGACTGAGAAGTGTGTACTTAAAGAACTTCTCAAGGAATTCAGGGATATATTTGCTTGAACATATCATGATATGAAAGGTGTTCCACCTTTCGTGGTGCATCACACAATCCCTATGAATAGCATGGCTAAACCAGTTCAGCAACGACCCTACCCAATGAATCCTAAATATGCAAAGATCGTTCAAGAAGAGATTGAAAAGCTTGTGGAATGCGGATTCATATACCCTATTGAGCACTCAGAATGGGTGTCTCCCATAGTGATTGTGCCAAAAAAGAATGGGAAACTCAGAGTGTGCATAGATCTCAAGAAGGTCAATGCCGCCACTAGGAGGGACCATTACCCCTTGCCATATTCGGAACATGTGCTTGAAAGAGTTGCAGGGAAGGAAGCTTATAGCTTTTTAGATGGGTATTCTGGCTACAATCAAATCACAATTGCGCTAGAGGACCAAGCTAAAACAGCCTTTATAATCGAATTTGGAGTGTTTGCATTCTGTGTTATGGCCTTTGGCTTAACCAATGCCCCTGCTACCTTTCAAAGATTAAAAAACACTGCTTTTAGAGAATATTTGAGGGAGTTTTGCGAAGCTTTCTTAGATGACCTTTGTGTTTATTCCTCTTGGAAAGAACATATATCATGCTTACGAAAAGTGTTTGAGAAGTATAGATTGTATCACATCTCCTTAAATCCTTTCAAATGCCAATTTTGGGTTAACATGGAGTCATTTTAGGGCATATAGTGTCCAAAAATGGGATTTCCACAGATGAGAGCAAAATTACAGCCATTGCTGAATTGCCACCACCTACAAACTATAAGGGAGTTCAAAGATTCATGGGCCATGTTGGTTATTACCGACGATTTATTTTTAACTTTACCGAGATAGCTCATCCTTTGTACAAGCTTCTTATTGAGTTCCACTGGACTGCGGAGTGTGACTATGCTTATGAGTCATTGAAAAAGACCTTGACTGGTGCTCCTATTGTTGGGGTATAGGCGTCTGTGCCTTGCCCGGCCGCCAAGAGTCTGGGCGCCCACTGACTTGTATACCTTATACATAGCATAAGTGTATAGAGGGCTGCTCACTCTTTGGAGTCTCCCCAACCACATCGTGTATGTGTCTCCTTCTCTCTCTCTCACTCTCCGTCTGTGGTGCTCCCCGATCCCCTTCAATTGGTATCAGAGCTATGGTGACCGAGGAGAGCACGACGGCTTTGAGAGCTTCGAGGCGATAGCTTGCTCGCTCTCGACGGTGGAGTTCGATCGCAGAGTTTCACGGAGAGCGATTTTAGCTTGAGGAGCATTGTCTTTGGAGCTTAGGAGCTTGGTGTGGTGAAGCTTGGTCGAGGAGGCGGTTGCGGCTTCCTTGGTGAGAGGAGCTTTTCAGCTCAGTGGAGCTCGTTAGAGAAGTGCTCGGCGGAGGAGAGCTTGACATTCGAGTGCTTGGATGCTGTTGTGGCAGAGCTCTTGCGTTGGAGCTTGCATTGACAGGACATTGCATCACGCAGAGTGGAGCAGGAGTAGGTTCAATACTGTGTGCAGCTCGTTTTTGCCATTTTCGGGCTCTAAAACGCAGTTTTTTGCATAGCTCCGTCATGCAGAGTCAGATCTACAGGATCCAGGAATCTAGGTCAGGGTTTTGGCATGCTCCGGACGCGATGGTGATGTCTATTTGCTGAAATTATGCTTTGAATTACAGCAGGTACAGCAGCAGGTTTATTTGTGCACTTTCGGGTCCCAAAAACACTGTTTTTGGTATATCTCACACACACGGAGTATTTTCTGCAACAACCAGAAAATTCATAGGTGTACATAGGTTTTTGGATATGCATTTGTCCAGAGAGCCACTCATGCGAGAGTGAGCTATGTTGCCATGGTCTTAGCGGTTTATGTATGCCATATATGGATTTGTGTATTTGTTTGTGGCTGAGATTATTTGAGATTTGGCTCAATTTATAGAAGAAATCTGTTGGATTTTATCCAGGTTCTCGCCATAGCTTCTACGTATCCGTAGGTTGCTCTTTGACAGTTTAGTGGTTGAGTTTACTCCCACTTTGACAGGTGATTTTCAGTCATCATTTGGTTGGAGTTTGGAGTCACTTGTGTATGCCCTTGTGTGCCGTATTTCGTATTGTGCATAGCGACAGATCTTGCAAGGTTTTGCGAAATGTTGCTATAGTTATCTGGCAGACATTTGGTCATCAATTGAAAGGTATTTTGGCAGCAATCATCACTCACATGTATGTCATTTGAGATGTTGAGTGGTACTCTGGCAAGAGCGGGTATGCTCATATGTATGACTTTGTGAGGTGATTCTGATCGAGTTTATTCCCGGATTGGCCATTGTGGCATACATTATTGTCTCTTTGAGGTTTACTGTTGAGATTTTGCTCTAGTTACAAAGGAGACTCTGCCAAAATTTTGTCAGATATTTATGCGCGATTGAGCCATATTTGCAGACTTTTGTTGATGCGATTCGAGCCAGTTTAGGGCTGATTTGGTTGACATTTGCTACTCATTGTTGGTTGCTCTTTTGCGAGCATTATGGCTGATTTTTCATTTGACTTCCAGCGTTATGGTCTGACACAGTTTGATGGTGCAGATTTTGTTGCTTGGAAGGAGCATATGCTTGTTGCATTGGCGGATTTGGGGCAGGATAAACCCTTGCGTGGTTTATCGGCGAAGCCCAAGTCTATGTGTGATGATGATTGGCAGGATCTTGATGAGTTAGCAATGTCTACGATTTGTTTGCATCTGGTTGAGTCTGTTTACTGGCAGGTCTCGAGCGAGACTACAACTCATGCTTTATGGCAGAGTTTACATGCTATGTACGCGACATCCATGTCTACAGGGGAGTATAGTCCCACTTCTATGTCCATGGGAGAGATTGATCCCACATACAAGTCTCGACGGCGTAGAGACTTGACATGTTGGCATTGTGGACATAGAGGGCACATTAGGCGTCGATGTTTCAGGCGTTTGAGACAACGGAGGCGACAGATGCGTGATGCAGATTTGGGCACGACAGATGCTAGTGAGATCAGTACGGTGGTTACTGAGTATGCTTGTGACGGCGATGTCACATTTACATCTAGCTTGTCTTCAGACGATCTTATGTCTACGGATTGCATATCGGATTGCACATTGTCTTCACAGTGGTTACTAGATTCAGATGCTACTTTCCATGTCACGTCGCATCGTGAGTGGTTTAGCACGTTTTCTAGTGGGAGACTTGGTTGTGTGCACATGGCTGATGGTGTTGTGTATGACATTGAGGGTGCAGGAGATGTATGTTTGTCCTTGCCCAGTGGCATGAGATTTACCCTGCGTCATGTGCGTTATGTGCCAGATCTGAGACGGGATTTGATCTCAGTGAGACAGTTACGGGATAGTGGATGTCAGATTTCGCTATGAGAGCGAGATTTTGTGATGCATTTGGGTTCGCTAGTGATTGCAAGAGGTGCCAGGAGTGGTACAGGTTACCCATTGCATGTGGATCATGAGAGAGACGGTGTTGTCTCTGTGATCATGCAGTCAGGTAGAGAGCGAGAGAGCAGGTGAGTCTCTTTTGCTCATGGGTTGCAGGGTACTTTGCATGGAGTGCAGAGTAGTGAGCTCGTTGTGCACACAGTTGGGGCACGACTTGAGCAGTCACACAGAGAGGTGATAGAGTCGGACATGCATGCTTTGCTAGTGACTGAGCAAAGCAGAGAGTCAGTTGTGCAAGATACTTCTATGCAGGATAGACAGGTAGAGCGGTCTTGCTCTAGTGAGTCACGACAGGAGGACGTTGTGCAAGAGTCTATGCATACGGAGTTAGAGCATGAGAGCTCTAGTGAGTCACAGCAGATTGAGTGGTCATGTTTGCAGTGGATTATTGCAGAGGAGACTGAGATGTCAGCGATTATGCAGTCATTTCTTTCTATGCTCGACAGTGAGCATGGGGATATAGTTGTGCAGGATATGTCTTCCAGTAGACACCTAGAGCAGCTGGTGTGCTATGAGATTGCACGACAGGTTGATGCGTCTTTTGTGGACAGTCAGGAGATGCATGTGGCTGACACGCCTTGTCAGTCAGAGATGCCTATTGCCAGGGATATATATGTTGATGCATGCTCCGTAGAGCTAGCAGGGCCCGCTAGCATTGCATCGTCATTTGGTGGTCTCATGTATGAGATGTTGATCTTGAGACCGGATATCGCAGCTGCAGTGGGAGCATTTGCAGTTGGGGTTGTCAGTCGTTTGTTGACTGATGATGGCATAGTGCACAAGGGAGATATGCAGGTATTGCGTAGATACTTGCAGTACGTGTTCGGTACGTCTGGTGGTGTATGGACTTTCACGGGGGCAGGACAGCCGGATGCACACGATCACAGCCAGCCAGTGGGCATAGGTTGAGAGCGGTTTTCTCTCACCTTTTGTAGTCTTTAGACTAGGTTCCCTTGCTTAAAGGCACAGTCGCCTTTAAGTGGGAGGTTGTTGGGGTATAGGCGTCTATGCCTTGCCCGGCCGCCCAGAGTCTGGGCGCCCACTGACTTGTATACCTTATACATAGCATAAGTGTATAGGGGGCTGCTCACTCTTTGGAGTCTCCCCACCCACATCGTGTATGTGTCTCCTTCTCTCTCTCTCACTCTCCGTCTGTGGTGCTCCCCGATCCCCTTCACCTATTCTACGAGTTCCCGATTGGAATGTAATTTTCCATGTGCATATTGATGCATAAAACTTTGCTATTGGGTGTGTTCTAGCTCAACCAGAAGAACATAAATTGGACTACCCCATCAGCTTTCAAGTCTTCAATTGAATGATGCCGAGAGAAACTACACCACTACAGAGCGAGAAGGTTTAGGTATGATTTATGCAGTGAAGAAATTTCGCTACTACCTTCTGGCCAACAAGTTTGTTTTCTATGTTGATCATCAAGCCTTGTTGTATCTCGTAAATAAACCTTGTTCCACGAGAAGAATTACACGATGGTTGCTAATTCTCCTTGAGTTTGATTTTACCATTGTGGTGAGACCTGGTAAAAGACATGTCATGGCGGATCATTTGTCTCGCATACCCAATGGTGAAGCCCCTACTGGAGTCGATGATGAATTACCCGATACTTTTCTATTCCTAGTCGAAACCATACCCGAATGGAGTGAGAAGATTGTGAACTTTCTAATTAATGGTTTTCCACCCAAAGAGCTTCGTAAGGACATAGCTCAAAAACTGTTAAAAGAATGTGAACCTTACTCTCTCATTGCAGGAACTCTCTATAGGCTAGGGAAGGATGATATTCTGAGACGTTGTGCCCGTGAGGATGAGTATTTGTACATACTGCAAGAATTCCACATGGGTATAGCCGGAGGACATTTCTCAGGGGGAATAACAACTAGAAGGTGTTGCAATCAGGCTATTGGTGGCCAACCTTATTTAAGGATGCATCACTTTTTGCAAAAGGATGTGATAAATGCCAACGTTACAAGATCACTCAACAAAAGGATAGGATGCCCTTACATCCTGTTAAAGTGACTCAACCATTTGAAAAATGGGGTTTGGACTTTGTAGGCCCAATTAGTCCGACAGCTCGTAGCACTCAATCTCGATATATTATCGTTGCCACTGACTATGTAACAAAGTGGGCGGAAGCCAGGGCGACACGAAAGGCTGATGCGAGGTCAACTGCCAAGTTTCTCTTTGAGAACATTATTACAAGATTTGGTTGTCCCTTTGAGATTGTGAGTGACAATGGTACTCATTTTATAAATGGAGTAATCAAAGAACTCACTACTAACTTCATGATAGCTCACCATAAGTCCACACCTTATTATCCCCAAGCAAATGGCTAAGCTGAGAGCACCAATAAAACCTTAATCTCTATCTTGACCAAAACGGTGGAAGCTCATCACATAGATTGGGATTTAAAGTTAACTTCAGCTTTATGGGCTCATCGTACTGCGTACAAAGTTGCCATTAATTGCACACTATTTAAGATGGTGTATGGCCAAGAAGTGATTATGCCATGGGAGTTTGTCGATCCTAGTCTTCGAGTAGCTTCTCAAGAAGGTTGGGATGGTAACCCTTTAGTTGAGTGATTATATATCCTTGAAAGGCTAGATGAAGAGAGGCAATTAGCTATGCAAAATGCACTTGTGGAGAAAGATAGGAGGAAGAAATGGTTTGACCATCATCTAAAGAACAAAGATATCAATGTTGGTGATAAAGTCCTTATGTATGGAGTGCGTAACGAAAAGAAAAAGTTGAAATATGTGAGAAAAGGACCATATAGAGTATGTGAGATCACCCCACAAGCAACCATTCGTGTGGAGACTCTTGATGGAGTTGAAACCATTGGATTCCTCAATGGGAGCAAATTTAAAAGATACTATGATCCTTTAAGCCAAGAGGAGCTACGTGCCATCCATACGAAAAAGACAGCCAAGGCTCAAACAGAATTGAAAAAGATACAAGCTCAAGCTGAGGCGAAAGAGCTCCAACAACGCATAAGACGCCAGCGAGAGGCTAACCTTGGAGTTACACATGCATTCCACGTTGAAACAAAGGATGATTGGTTGGACTCTGACACGCCTCTACGATACCCTATTGAGTTAAATAGTGCCTATGGAAAAGTGCTATATAACTCCTTATTGGACACGGGTGCTAAATATAATTTGCTATCATATGGGGTGTGGTGTCAGTTAGGGAAGCCACTTCTATCTGAGAGTATTATCCAAGTCAAGGGTGTCAACAAGAAAAAAACTACGGTTTTTGGAATCTGACACACTTCTGTCGGTTATGACAATGGGGTTGTAGCTCAAAACTTTTTGGTCATGCCTACTGGAACTATGGAGGGTAATATAAACCTAGGACGCACGTGGATGATAGCCACCAAATGCACTATTGATTGGGAGACTGGGGGTGTCACAACGCAAAAACCAACTCTTATCCCTACCACTCAAGCCATAGTCCCTGAGATATTGCCTAAGGAAATAAAACCCAAGACATTGCATGTCCAGGAGGTTGAACCATACGTCCCCATAGCCCAACTCTCTAGAGCTTCAACTGATGTAGTTGAAAGAAAGCTTGAGACACACAAGAACCATCCTAATATAACAAAGAAAACATACAAGTTGGTTCGTCTTTAGTGCTAAAGCTTCTTTAGTGACCATGGCTGATGCTAAAAAACGGAAGCCTCGTAAGAAACGTCCCACTCACTCCAAGAAATGTAAAGAAACATTGCGTTGGATTCCTAAACGACTATTGGAAGCCGAAGGACACTATGAAGGAAATGATCAAATATGGGTGCCCAAACGTAAATTGTACTCTTACCTGTCACCTGGCCCATGTAAACCCAATCCTGTGGCTCCAAAACAAATTGAAAATCGTGGAAAGGAAAAAATCACGGAGTGTTACACACCCGCTCTAGAGTTAGTTTGGGTACCAAAGAAAGAACGATTTGTTCCACCTAGCTCAGGAACAGGGAAATCAAATGAAGCTTCTTGCTCTTCATGTAGTTCCTATATGCAAATAGAAGCTTTGACACAACCTCCACCTACCATTGTACATATCCATACAAGCAAGAAAGAGTTTGCACCTCCTGTTGTAGGTTCACCACCTACAACAATGTTGCAAATAAAATCATGGGAGAGTACCTTACCACCCTTGCAACTAGATGAAACATAGAGGGCGATCGAAAACTATTGGTTAAAGCCTTCACCCATAACAAGTTGGAACAATTGGTTTCAAAAGGTGACGACATCATTCCAAAAGGTATGATCTACCCAAGGAAGGGGGGAGTGTTTGCTGACATCCATCATTCACTTGCTTCCCTCTCAACCTTCCTCCCTGACCTCTCAATCTCCAATCCTAGGGAATGTATATATAAAGCCTTATACTAGTTCTAGCAAACCAAAAAAAAAAAAAAAGTAAAAGAGCAAGAGCGACTAGCAACGAGAGAGCACCCTATCAGATCCTACACATAAGTCTAAATTCACCATGTCACATCAAGCAGCACACAAAAACAACTCATGTTTTAAAGACCTAACCAAATCTATCTGTATTCTCAGAGATGGCTAGTTCATCAGAGGCATGCGCTTCTATTTTTTATGAAAGGTACCCTTTTACTTTTTCTTAAGTGTTTCACATCTGCTACCCTGTACTTTCTTGCAAATGGGATTTGGTAGAGAGACTTGCGCGTGAGCGAAATTTTGAGGAGTTAGAATGGCTGATACGTTTATGGATAACTAGTGATCCCTACCCAGTAGCGAATATTTCTCCGGTGGCACATGCTTATTCTTTTGCACAAGATGAGTATCCACGCATCGCGAGGTTCTTGATTAACACGCTTGCGCAAGAGGATGATGAAGAAGAAATAATAGAGACTGAGGAAGACTATGGCCTCACGGAAAATGATTTCGTTTATCTAGATGATGAGGATAGAGGCCTAGCCTTAGGGTGGCCACCCGGTTTATATAATATCCTCTTTCCTTGATTCTAAAAGGGATGACAGATAGGTAGGTTAGGCATCTGGATTGTGTTTTGAGTTTGTTTTCTAGGAGTTTTAATTTTTTCACACTGACATGCCTCCTAGAGGTATAGTGCTTGTTTTTTGGATGTGTTAGGTAGGACTTATATGGATTTCCATCCACATGGCTGAGGACATCTGCTTCGACGAAATGAGTAACTCCATACCTCCAGGTGTACTACTTTCCATGATTCATGTTGGTGGATATGTATAATTGTTAATAATGATTTTTCATGGTTTGTTTGAGTGCGATAGTTATGTTTGTTATCTGCCATTATAGATGTATAAATTTATCTTTGCTTAAGTTGATGGAACTAGAGTTTAATCTTATGGATGAGCCTTGAGATTAGGAGACCGTGACTTTAGGTTAACTCATTTACTTGACCACTAGGCCTAGTTGATAAAATTATCTGAGTATTTGAGACCTTAGGAATGTTTAAGGCATAGAGAAGCTTGCTCACTTAAACAACAAAAACACTAGTGAGAATACAAAGGAAATGGAAGCAAAAAACATAAGTGCCACAAATGAAAAATCTAATGCTGGAAGAGAAATCCTGGCTTGATTTGGTACTTCACTCACATGTATTGTCTATGGTACTAGAGCCCTAGAGGTTCCCAATGTGGACGCTTTTCTCCCGGGGCATCCACTTATCAAAAGATCCCTATATCACATGCGTTCAAGAGGTAATTAAGAATACCCCAATATACATACTATACTTACACTGTGAGCCTATTTAAAAAACCCCCACCCCCCTCTATATGTATACATTTTGGTCTTTTAATAATCCTCTCCGGTTAACTCACGTGATATCATACACATTCTAAAAAGTGACCGCCCCGGGGCTTTTCTTTGAGAAGCAAAAAGCCTCGGACATACAAAATAAGCACACACGTTAAATGATTGTCAAACGAGTAAAAAAATAAAAAAATGAATGACATTTAAAAGACTTCCATCGAGCTTACAGTTAACATTTCAAGCTTTTGTTTGCAGTTGTGAGAGCTACTTGGCTAATTAAAGCTGAAAAGCACAATTAGGGAATCTTGCATTTAAATAATCTTCTTAGCTTAGCTAGTACTAGAGTAGTTGTTTTAAACTTAGTCATAGCTAACTAATTGATAGACTCACCCATAAGCCCAAAACTCTTGATTAATTAATTTACTCAAAGTGCGATTTATTTGTCCTTAATGGAAGTTTAATATTTCATAAATCTTGCATTTACTCATTTCCACATGTACTTTACATTCCCCTCATGATTTATGGCCATATAATTCCGCTTGCTGAAATAGTGACTTTGCCTTGCAGATTCAAATCCAGATGCTCTACAACATGGACATAACAAGCTTCAACTCAATAGCTTCCGAGGACGGAATCTACATCAGAAAGGGGGGCATGTTAACCCTCGTGGCTCACGGACATCCTATCGCCTACGACGGACGCCATATTATTTATTTAGTAGAGTCAGGCACCGGGCTTGTTCCTCCAATAGGAAAAGGGTAGAGTGATCGCCGATGAGAGGCGCACTCTAACTGGAACACGCAAGGGTTTGTTGGCTAAGCATGGGCGCCCAAATGTGAATGGGGAGAGCTTAAACCTAAAATTGACCTATTCTCTCAGTGTGCAATAGAAGAAGTGCTCTTGCCCTATCTCCATCCCCATCTCCATTGTGTGCTCACATGTGTGTGTGTGTGTGTGTGTGTGTGTGTGTGTGTGTGTGCGCGCGCGCGCGCTTGAGGGAGAGAGTGTGTGTGTGTGTGATCGAGCATTGCGACGGCACCTGCGGCGGCGAGGCGGTTGAGCGCAGTACGGCGGCGGCTCCCTCTTCTCCGCGGTGAGGAATCCTTCACGTCGACAAGTGCAAAGAGGTGAGTGACACACCCCTGCTCTCTGTGAGCTTGCTAGGCCTGCTAGTTGTGTGCTTGCAGCCTTCATGGCTCGCACACGGTGCTCGGCAAGTCCCTAGCTCCGACACGTGCGGCAGACGTGCACAATAGTCGAGGACGACTATGATTTCAAGAGAGAAGTAATGTCATAAAATATAATATCTAACTTTACCAAATGATTTTCTCATATTAAACTGATCATATAATGTGGGAGAATAAACGGGAACAAGAGTTAGAATAGAGACATGTGCTTCTAGACTTATCTCAACACGGGACCAAAAGGAGAGATGGTTGCATCTCAATAGGGGTCCAAAAAGAGATGGTCTATCAAAGAGCAATGTGAAATAAGTGCTTCTAGACTTACCTCAACAGGGGACCAAGAGGAGAGATGGTTACATCTCAATAAGGGTCCAAAAGGAGGTAGTCTATCAAAGAGAAATGTGCTTCTAGACTTACCTCAGCAGGGGACCAAGAGGAGAGATGGTTACATCTCAATAAGGGTCCAAAAGGAGATAGTCTATCAAAGAGCAATGTGCATCGAATGGAGCTTAAAAGACCTTAGGGTTAGCTTCATTAAAGACCTCTAATGGTTAGTGTTAAAAGTCCCTTGACCTTAGGCAAGCTAGGGCTGAGCTTGAGGTGAGAACCTGACCTAAGCTTGAGGTGCTTGTCGTGCTTGATGACTAAGGTGCTTGAGGTGCTTGTCATGCTTGATGACTAAGGTACTTGAGGTGCTTGTCATACTTAATGGGGGGTAAGGTGCTTGAGTAAAAAAGAGACCCTACAAACTTAATGAGGAAGGTGCTTCAGAAGCTTCCCATACATGGGGAGTAAGGTGCTTGAGTCAAAAAGAGACCCTACAAACTTAATGAGGAAGGTGTCTGAGAAGCTTCCCATACATGAGGGGTAAGGTGCTTGAGTCAAAAAGAGACCCTACAAACTTAATGAGGAAGGTGCTTGAGAAGCTTACTATGCATGAAAGTCCCAAAGTTAGGGGAATCTTTGACTTAACTTTCCACTCACCCAAAGGGCACCCCTTTTTCAAAGGGCACATGGGACACATGTCAAACTCTCCCTATGCTTAACCACATGGTGTGTTTGAATGCTATTGGTTGGGCTAAAGAGGGGTCCAATGAGCTTCTAGCTCCATCCAACAAACATCTCAATATTTTCAAGCTCTCTCTCTCTCAGGGGTAAGGAGGACACTTGTCCAAAGACTACCCATGTACTTGAATGCATGCTACATGTGATCGGCTAGGGGGGAGAGGGGTCCAATGAGCTTGAAACATGTGTAAAAGCAACAACTCACCCCAAGCAAGCAAGGGGAAGGTTGAGGGGATATACACCACACACACCATTTTGTGGATTCATTCTCACTTGGTGAAATTTGAGTAACTCCACCTTCTTCTCCAAGCTTGTGAGAAGTGAGAGCCTACACCAACACTCTTGGCTATGGAATGCAAATCCAACCAAGAGCCATGCTTCAATGCTTAAGCTTACCATCTTCTCCATCTTTATTACTATGCTATTATGTATGCTAGCAAGAAGAGTGATGATAAGTGAGGAACTATTTCTTTCTCGTATGGAACGTTTCTTCTTCCTCTTCCCTTTCCTCATACCCCGCTAGCTCTCTCCACCTTCGAAGGTGTTTGAGGCCTTGGGACTGAGGCTTGGTATAGTTAATGCTTTCTACAAAGTTTATGTTATGTTTGTGATGCATGAAGCTTTCCATCTTCATTGCATCACCTAGGTCACAAAGAACACAAAGATTATATTGTACCAAGTCTCTCTTGATGGGAGAAACTATAATACAAATGCCTATTGGAGGGTGGACCAGCTCCGTATGAATCGGGTCCTAAACTATTGTCATGTTCTCTAAACTCTCTCTTGCAAAAGTATTGTTCATGCCAAGTTAACCAAGTACCATATTTATGTTGCTACCATCAATTAAGTTCACCCGCTATGCTCACAAAGTAATCTCACAAAGGTGCTTCACTTAATTTCCTAATTCCACTACTCTCAAAGTTCATAAGCAATTTCTGCTACATGTTTTAAGTGTGGGGAGCAAGGACATGGCTATCATGATTGCCCCAAGAGAAATGCCCGCAGTGAGACTCCTAGAGCTTCCACCATTGAAGCTCTAAAAGAGGATGCTCATTGCAAAGGATCACCTCTCTCCTATCATTACATGTTTTAAGTGTGGGGCGCAAGGACATGGCTATCATTATTGCCCCAAGAGAAATGCGCGCAGTGAGACTCCTAGAGCTTCCACCATTGAAGCTCCAAAAGAGGATGCTCATTGCAAAGGATCACCTCTCTCCTATACTTGGGGAAAGGTAAGGAAACATGATGCGTTCATCTTGTTTGACCCTGGCTCTACTCACAACTTCATATCAACGGAGTTGGCCACCCACCAAGTTGGGCATTCAAGCTGTTGAGATGGGAGGTACTGTAACTACTAACACAACTTTCAAGGGACAGCAAGCCTCCGTTATTCCCTTGATTGGGAAGTTGAGGCTTCATGTCCAAAGCTATTTCAACAAAGAAGACTTTTTCATCTCTCCTCTCCAACATGAGGATGCTATCCTAGGGGCACCATGGTTCAACCGCATGGCTGTCAATATGAAGTTCCCTGAAAGGAGAATCTACTTCACCTACAGGGTAAATAGCATGTATATAGATGCTAATGAGTCTGGTCGTACTATACCACTTGTAAATTCACCGGCTTTTGATAAGTCAATGAAAAGCTCGATTTCTGAGTACATGATTTTTGTCAAAGAATGCACTAATGACGCTGATGATTTATCAAATGAAAATGGTAGGAATCAAGAAGAGTTAGACTTGTCTACTTTTCTAAATGGATTCCAAGATGTTTTTATCGATGATATCCCTATGGACTTACCTCCAAAAGAAGGGGATGATGACCATCGAATTGAGCTCCTACCAGGAAGCTCACTGCCTAACAAGCCTCCTTATCGAGTTCCCAAGCTCAACAAGAGGAGATCATGAGGCAAGTACAAGAATTGGTAGACAAAGGGATGGTGAGGCCTAGCTCCTCTCACGTTTGTTCTTCAGTCCTTTTAGTGCAAAAGAAAGATGGTACATACCATATGTGTGTAGACTATCGGGCACTAAACCATATCACTATCAAAAGCAGATTTCCCATTCCTCGGGTAGAAGATCTGTTTGATAAGCTACGAGGCTCTACCTACTTCAGTAGGATTAACCTTAAAAGTGGCTATCATCAAATAAGGATAGTGGATGAAGATATCCTAAAGACCGCGTTTCGTACAACGTTTGGTCTTTATGAATATCTAGTCATGCCTTTTGGCTTGACCAATGCACCAGCCACATTCAATCGTTTAATGGAAAAAATATTTAGACCCTACCGCAAGTTCACTGGAGTGTTCTTTGATGATATCATCATCTACTCCAGGTCCTTGGAGGAACACAAGCAACATCTCCAAGTGATTTTTCAAGCATTGAGGGAGAACAAGCTTTTTCTCAACCAAAAGAAAAGCCTTTTCCTTCAAGAGATTCAATACTTAGGTCATATTACCTCTCAAGATGATATCCAGATGGATCCATCGAAGTTAGAGGTAATAAAAGCATGGCCTAATCCAAGGAATCTACATGAGCTAGGAAGCTTTCTCGGTATGTGTGCATACTATAGACGCTTCATAGCCTCTCAAATAGTAGGACCATCACATGACTTGACAAAGAAGAACGTTAAGTATTCATGGACTGCTAAGGAGCAAAATGCTTTTGACAAGCTCAAAGAGAAGCTTACCTCTCAACCAGTCCTCATGCTTTCAGATCTCTCAAAGCCATTTGAGGTCCAATGTGATGCTTGTGGTGATTGCCTTGGAGTGGTCTTGCTTCAAGAAGGGCATGCCATAGCATATGAGAGACGAAGGCTCAACACGGATGAATGAGTCTTGGGCATTTATGAGAAAGAGCTTATAGTTGTTCTACATGTCCTAGACACATGGAAGCACTCTTTTATTGGGGAGTTCATTCATTTTAGGAACAGACATTCAAAGTATCAAGTACTTCATGATGCAAACCAAGCTTTCCGACAAACAAATGAGGTGGGTAAATTATCTTTCAAATTTTATTTTCATGTTGCTACCATTGTTGGTAAGCACAATCAAGTAACCGATGCACTTCCACCCAACGACCAAAAGTTAATGTGGTGTCTATAGCAACTCACAATGATCTATCTTTTATGATAGATGAGTATGCTATTGACCCTGACTTTAAAAATGTAATGTCAGCCCTTGCTTTGAAGAAGAAAGAGGAACCATTCACCTTGCGGGATGGTTATCTTGTCCATGGAAATAGGCTATGTGTTACCCCCTCCCTTCGTGAGAAATTCATGTATGAATCCCATGCTCCCCCTTATGCAGGGCATAGAGGCATTCAACCTACTCTTTGAGGAATAGATACGTACTTCTATTGGCCTACCATGAAAGTGGACATACAAGAGTATGTTTCAAAATGTGTGGTATGCCAAAAGAGAAAGTATGATAGAGGGAAGAAACATGGATTACTCCAGGCATTGCCAATCCCTAATTCACCATGGCAGAGTATATCCATGGATTTTATCTTTAGATTACCCAAGTCTATCCATGGAAATACGAGAATATGGACAATAGTTGACAGGTTTAGCGAGAAAGCACACTTTATTCTTGTCAAAAAGACTATTAAGGCACACCAAATGGCAACCCTCTTCATATCTCAGATTTTCAAACACCATGGATTACCAACATCCGTCATGTCAGATAGAGATCTTAGAATGACCAGTAATTTTTGGAAAGGTCTCTTAGAAAATCTAGTTACAAGATTGAATTTCTCTTTGGCCTATCACCCACAAATGTGAAGTGCGCGAGCGAGAGCGTGTGTAAGTGTGTGCAACGATGGAGAAGAGAGGAGAGGAGGAGACCTTGTGTTTGCAGGGGCTAAAACTCACTCTCTACATGTGAGCCCCCTTATTCTATTATGTACATAATGAATAAGTATAGTGGGCGGACACCTGGTCTAACCGGCCACATGGGGCTTTACCCCAACAACTTTACCCCAACAACCTCCCACGTAAAGGCCAATGTGGCTGTGAGAGAGAAAAGAAAACCGTACAAAAGCTGTACAAGGCCATCACAAGTATGACCTCAGCCAATGCCCACTGGCTCACTGAATCTGTGTGCATCCAGCTCTAATTGTAGAGGAAGTATAGAGCGATCGACACCATACTCCTCACCAAAGCCGCACACATCCTGCAAGTATCTCACCATACGCTGCAAAGTACCCCTATGCACAAGGCCACTGTCAGTCATTGCACGACTAACTTCTCCCACTGCAAATGCACCTACTACAAATGCAATCTCGGGTCTCGAGATGAGTATCTCGTACATGAGACTCCCGAATGCTGATGTAATCCTAGCAATATCTGCCAATCTGACCATCTCAGTCAAATCTGGCTCAGAACTCCACTCATGGAAATCACCCTGACACTCGAACTCCGATCCCTGGAATCCATCCTCATATCCATCGCATGTCACATGCGCACCAAGAGCATCTGTCTGTCTTGAACCCTGTGTGGTAAGAGGAATGCCTAGCTCTAACTCACATACATTAGCCTCTGGCCTAAGCATATCCATGAATGAGTGAATCACGGCTGACTCCTCAGCACTCAAGCCATCCATATCCGTCATCGTATCCACAAATGACATGCCCTGTTGCACAACTATCTACACAACAAGCTCAACATGCTCACAAACTGGAGCATCATGCAACCTATCCGCAAAGGAGACATGCCTCATCTCTCTGCATGGCTGCATACTCACGAAAACTGTGCCGTCTAGCACATGACGTACTCACATTGCATGAATCATGCCAACACTAGCACCTCTAGCTATGACTAGCTGTCCACGATGCAATCGGAAACTGTGCTCATCCAGCACTACCTGGCATCCACTATCTCGTAAGTGACTCACAGAGATCAAGCTCTGCGTCAAACCTGGCACATGGCGTACATCTCGCAACACATATGATGCACCACTCAGCAACGATAGTCTGACATCTCCTGCACCAACTATGTCATGCATTGAACCATCAGCTAGACTCACATGTCCAAGCATACCACTAGCATATGTGCTAAACCACTCACGACTCGGTGTGACGTGAAATCTAGCACTCACATCTAGTATCCAATGCGAAGGTAATGTGTCGTCAAAAACCGACATAAGAAAGTCAAGAGTAAACATGGAAGAAAAGTCGACATCTCTGTCATGCGTAGCCACATACGCTACATCTACTCCCACATCATCCATAGTGATAGCATCCCTCTTGTGCTGTCTCCTGCGCTGTCTCATTCATCGAAAACAACGCCTACGTACATGCCCTGTATGACCACAATGCCAACACACAACATATCTATGCCTGCAAGATCGTCCTTTGACTGTAGGCATCTCTCTAGACTCATTTGTGCCAAAAGCATTGCACAATCTTTGCCATAACTCTCTAGTTATACATGCATCCAAACCAATGCGATAGACAGACTCACCAAGGTGTAACATGATCGTCGAATGTGCGAGCTCATCCAAGTCCTCCCACTCATTGTCAGTCATAGACTCTGGCCTAGCATCCATGCCCTGTAGTGGCAACACTTGGCCCAGCTGAGTCAATGCATCATGCATACCTGCTTTCCAATCCTCAAAGTTTGAACCATCAAACTTTGTATGGAAAAGCACAAACCCTGACAATGATGCACATGCCAAATCCATGGCGTCAGCCTGTGACAAGACCAAGCACAAGTCGATCAACTGACAATAGCCAAAGCCTTGCTAACTCATACACCAAGTACTGCCAAAATACAACATAAGCTGACATAAGCTGTCTAAGAGAAGTATCAGTAAATATGGCGATCAATGTAACAAAACAAGGTGAGCAAAATCGCTCAAATGATGCCAAAACACCCACTCTAATCCAAGAGCACTATGTGGTAATCGATGAAACTATCATCAACAATATCCTTCGTGAAGAGATTACCACATGTATGTCAAATGTCATAATCTGGTGAGCAAACACTCTCACATTGCGATGCCAAAACTGTTGGGTTAAAGGCCCGTGTGCCCGGCTGCCCGTTGTTTAGCCGCCCATGTACAACCATTCATTTACTCATTCATAATAACTATACTCATAACTACACATTGTAGTGTGAGTACCGCCCCGCCACACACTGTGTCTATCTCCTTCTTCGTGTTGGCTCTCTGTGTGTGTGCTCTCCGATCCCAACAAGTGGTATCAGAGCTTGGTAGTGAGAGCATTGAGAGCTTCATCATCATTGTTGAGTGTGTTGAAACTTGCTGCTGTTTCATTGCCGTTTTTCGGTTTCGCGCACGCGCGTATTTCTAAAGAGCAGAAGGTTTTTCTGAGCTTGGCATTCGAAGGTTCAGCACTCTGCGAGTATTTTCATCAGGTGTCCTGGGGTTTAACCCCCCTTTCGGAGCCATTCGTGCCATTAGAAATCCCATCCGAGCTACAGACTAGGAGCTACGTTTTTAATCTCTCTTTGGTAGTTTTCTGCTGTCAGAGCTTCCATAGCCATTACAGGTGCCATTGTTGTAGTGTCTTCCACTTACGTGAGCCCACAGCTCATTTGAGAGTGTGTAGCCTCTTCTTGGAGTGGCCTCATACACACAGATAGAGTGGGAGTTTGGCGACATTGTCTTCTTCGACTACAGGTACAGGTACAGGTACATGTACGGGTACAGGTTACAGGTTACAGGGAGCTTTGGATACAGGTTTCTTCTGTGGTTACAAAACATGTATTTTGACTGTGGGACAGCCATGCATATGGTTTTGATTTGAGTGGGAGCTTCTACTCTTCTGGGCAGTCTGTTTATGCGTGTTCTTGAGCTACAGGTTTACATCATCTATGTATGTTGATGGATGTGGATATGGCAGTTTGACAGACACTCTTTATGCATGATATTGTGGAGATTTGGTTCACTTATACATAGAGCGGGTTTGCTCTTGCTTGCAGTGTTGCGGTTTGAGTACGGACAGGTACTTGGTTGACAGTAGAGATTGGACTTCGCTGAGCTTGTGCATTGGTTATATGCTCACTTGGATCCATTTATGCTCACAGATTTGTGTAAGCTTGGTCAGCTTATGTCTCTATTGTGGTTATTCAGACATGGAGTATGTTTATGCCTCTATGACAGCTCATTGTTGATGCATTTTGTGGCACAGTTTGCCTAGGCCGGTTGAGTTACAGGTGTCACGGGTTTATGCATTTGTTTGTGGATTTCTACGTACGTTTTTTGACCATATTATGGGCTGATTTATACTCTATGCGTTTGCTCTTTGATTGAGCAGCAGGTGTTGTCAGATTTGCAACACTACTTTGTTGTGGCAGTTTGTTGGTTGGTTACAGGTTTCTCATTGTTGCATTCTTGTTGTAATGGGCACTAAAGAGGACACAGTTTTCAATATTGAGAAGTTGGATGGTGCTAACTTCTCATATTGGAAAGATCAGATTTGGGATGTCTTGGTGCAGAAGAAACAGATTCGACCTCTAAAGTTGCAGGGAGTTAAGCCAGAGAACATGGAGAGGGATGATTGGGAGGAGTTGGATGAGATGTGCAGGTCTACCATTAGGCTTTCCCTTTCAAAGTCTGTTTATTACAATGTGAAAGATGCACAGGGTGGAGCTTATGAGCTATGGCAGCGGATTTGCGATATGTATGATAAGCATTCGGCTGCTTCTATGGTGTATTGGATTAAAAAGCTTATTGATTTGCGAATGGAGGAAGGTGCTTCCATGAATGCGCATTTGAATGAGTTCAATACAATTTTCAGCCAACTTGCTACGCAGGAAATTACGTTTGAGGAAAATGTAAAAGCTATGTTTTTACTTGTCACGTTGCCTGAGTCATGGGACACATTTAGGACAGCCATAAGTAACTCGGTTCCTGCGAATGAGTTGACAAGTACTAATGTGGAGTCTAGTCTTCTCACGGAAGAGATTAATCAAAAGAATAATGCAGGTAGTAAGTCTTCTAGTGCAATGGTTGTCAGAGGCAGGACTATGGACAAGTATAAGTCCAACAGGGGTAAATCTAGAAGCAAGTCCCGTGCAGGCACAAGTAAAAAGGATGTGGAATGTTTTCATTGTGGTAGAAAAGGCCATTTCAAAAAGGATTGTTACAAGTGGAAAAGGGAAAATGGAGATGGTAAGAAGAAAGACCATGATGCTAAGGACAAGCCTAAATCCAATGTCAAGATTGAGGAGTTAAATGCAACACAGGGAGAGTGTAGCTCTCAAGATGACCATGTATGTGCTCCGACTAGTGCTACTAGTGAAGAGCTTGGTGATGTGTTGCTTGCATCCTATTTTGATGACGCTTTTCTTCTCACTCATGAGCGTAGTATGCCTATGGATTGGGTCATTGACAGTGGTGCTTCTTTTCACGTTACGCCTCATAGGTCGTGGTTTCATGACTATGATGCCTCAAGCACGGGTACTGTCAGGATTGCCGATGGGCGTTCTATGCAGATTCATGGCATTGGGGATATTCATTTGGCTATGCCAAACTCTACTATGTTTGTCTTGCAGCGTGTGCGTCATGTGTCGGCTCTTGCAAAAAGCTTGATTAGTGTGGGTCAATTGGATTCACTTGGTTTCAATGTATCTTTTGGTGATGGAGGTTGGAAGATCACTAAGGGCAGCCTTGTTTTGGTTAAAGGTGCTAAGAGGAATACGTTGTATTCCCTTTGTGTAGCTAGTGTGGCTGATCACATTGTGGGGATCACTGAGCAACCTCCTGCTTCGTTATGGCATCAGCGTTTGGGGCATATGTCACTAAAAGGTATGAAGTTGTTGGCACGTGCGGATTACATTCCCGTTTCAGATTTTGGTGGTTTTGAGTTTTGTGAGCATTGCCTTTATGGTCGACATGCTTGGTCTTCTCATAAGAAAAGTGTTCCACACAGATCTTTGGAAAAGCTAGCTTTGGTGCATAGTGATGTATGTGGGCCGATGCCCAATGCTTCTCTTGGAGGTGCTGTGTACTTTGTTACGTTCATTGATGATGCTAGCAGGAAGGTATGGGCATACCCCATTCGTAAGAAGGATATGGTGTTTGATATATTTAAGCAATGGTTGGCTCTTGTTGAGAACCAATCAGGTTGTAAGTTGAAGTGCTTACGTACGGACAATGGGGGTGAATTTATGTCTCATGCTTTCACAACATTATGTGTTGAGAAGGGTATACGGCGCGAGCTTAGTGCTCCCTATACACCTCCTCAAAATGATGTGGCAGAGCGCATGAACAGGACTATACAGGAAAAAGTCCGTAGTATGCTTTCTATGGCTGGTTTGTCAAATGGATTTTGGGCTGAAGCTGTTGCCACTTCTGTGCATTTGATAAATCGTTCACCTAGTGTTCCTTTGGGCTTCAAAGTGCCTGAAGAGGTATGGACAGGTTTGACACCTTCATATGGTCACCTTCGTGTTTTTGGCTGTGAAGCTTATGTACATGTACCTAAGGCAAAACGCAGCAAATTGGATCCAAAGAGCAAGAGATGTATCTTCTTGGGTTATGGTAGCTCTGGTGAGATGGGTTATCGATTGTGGGATCCTATTGACAGGAAGATTGTGCGCAGCCATGATGTTGTTTTTCATGAGGACTCTATGTATAGAGCATCACCGCGAACGGTTGAGGTTCGGCGTGTGATATTTGAGGAGGATGGACATCGGTATGATGGTCCCATGGCTGCTCGTGGGTAGCCCATTGAACCTCAAGTGGGAGATCAGCCCTTGTTGGGAGATCATGTAGATGTGGGACAGCCAGATCAGCCCTTGTTGGGAGATCATGTAGATGTGGGACAGCCAGATGCACCTCCTGCACAGTCTTTGAGGCGTTCAGAGCGGCGTGCAAGACAGCCTCAGCGTTTTGTGCCTTCTATGGATTATGTATTGTTGACTGATTGCGGGGAGCCATCATGTTATGATGAGGCCATGTCTAGTGTTGACAAGCTCAAGTGGGAGCAGGCTATGCAGTCAGAGATGGATTCGTTGATCCAAAATGAAACGTGGGAGCTTACTCCTTTGCCAAAGGGTAAGAAGGCACTACCATGCAAGTGGGTTTACAAGATAAAACTGTGTTCAATGGATGCAAAGCCTAGGTACAAAGCAAGGCTTGTGGCTAAAGGATTCAAGCAACAGAAGGGCATTGATTTTAACGAGATCTTCTCCCCAGTGGTGAAGATGTCTACTTTGCGTATGTTGTTTGCTTTGGTAGCTACAGAAGACATGGAGTTGAAGCAAATGGATGTAAAAACAGCTTTCTTACATCCGGACTTGCACGAGGATTTGTACATGGAGCAACCAAGTGGGTTTGTTATTCATGGTTCAAAGAAGATGGTATGCCGGCTTCTTAAGACCTTGTATGGGCTGCAGCAATCATCTCGTGAATGGTATCGTAAGTTTGATGCATTCATGAGTTCATTGGGCTATGTACGCAGTTATGAGGACCCATGCCTCTATACTAGCAAGGCTGCAGATGGTAGTCTTATTGTTTTGGTTTTGTATGTGGATGACATGCTGATCGCAGGGAAGTGTATTTCTGATGTGGATGCCTTGAAACATAGGCTACATGAGACCTTTTCCATGAAGGATCTTGGGGATGCCAGTCATATTTTGGGTATGCGGATCACTCGTGATCGTTCTCGCAAGATGCTTTTTCTTAGTCAGAAAGAGTACATTGACAGGGTGCTTGAGCGTTTTCATATGGAAGGGGGGAAGGCCATTAGTACCCCGTTGCCTCCATATGTAAAACTCAGCCATGATGACTGCCCTCAGACAGATTTGGAGACTACAGAGATGTGTCAGATTCCCTATGCGTCAGCTGTTGGTTCCTTGATGTATGCCATGGTGGCTACGCGTCCAGATCTTGCTCATGCAGTTGGTATGGTTAGCAGGTACATGTCTAACCCGGGCAAGCGTCATTGGGATGCAGTGAGAGGTATTCTTAGATACTTGAGAGGGACTTCAGAGTTGTCCCTATGTTATGGTGAGAAGGATATGTCTGTTTGCGGATATACAGATTCAGACTATGCAGGGTCAGTGGACTCGAGGAAGTCTACTAGCGGCTATGTGTTCACAGTTGCAGGTGGACCGGTTTCGTGGGCATCACGTTTACAGCCATGCGTTGCTTTGAGCACTACAGAGGCTGAATATATGGCTGCCACTGAGGCTGCCAAGGAGGCCGTATGGCTCTCACGACTAGTGGGAGATCTTGGTATGGCTTGTGATGCTCCGATTCTACATTGTGATAGCCAGAGTGCCATAGCGTTGGCACGGAATCCTGTCTTCCATGCGAAGACAAAGCACATTGAGGTGAGGTATCACTTCATACGAGAGGTGCTAGAGGACAAGCGCATAGAGCTTGTCAAGATACACACTGACGATAACCCTGCTGATCTACTCACGAAGTCGTTAGCCTCACAGCGGTTTGCACACTGTAGATCGCTGATGGGTATGGCTTGACTTCTTTTGCTGTACTTTGGCCACTTTAAAGGCACACTGCCTTTAAGTGGGAGATTGTTGGGTTAAAGGCCCGTGTGCCCGGCTGCCCGTTGTTCAGCCGCCCATGTACAGCCATTCATTTACTCATTCATAATAACTATACTCATAACTACACATTGTAGTGTGAGTACCGCCCCGCCACACACTGTGTCTATCTCCTTCTTCGTGTTGGCTCTCTGTGTGTGTGCTCTCCGATCCCAACAAAAACACTATGGCAAAGCAACCACTGAGTGCCAAATGCAATCAAAACACGATTGCAAACTATGCGTATAAACAAATAAACTCGGAAGAAAAATCCAGCAGAGTTTCGGCAGTATTTGGCTATCTAACCATAATAACCATACATGCCATAAACATGCTTAAAACCATGAGCAAATCATGCGCAAAATCCGCACTCAAGTATACATGAGCTGCCCCAAAGTCTCAACTCCTTAAACTTGGAAAACAATCCTGTAATCCGAAACACAAAGTGCATCAACCGCACTCTACAAGCGAAGCATATACTAGCATAAACTTGGATGCAAACCAACCAAAATGTGACACAAATTGATGCTCAAAACAGCTGAAAATCAGTCCACACATGCCATTGCAAGGCAAAGAATCCCATCCGCCAAAAAGCGCACATCATGTGCATCCACATGGCAATATAAACGATCATCAAGCATGTATCAAATGTGTATCAAAGAGCATCCAAATGAGCTGAAAATTCAGCTGACAATCATGCCAAAAATGCTTGCAAAACTCTCTGCAAATCTATGCACCACACTTTCCGTAATCTGCTCAATCGCATAAGTCAATGCACGTAACCTGTGATGAATCCACTCTTGAACCTGAGAGTCCACAAGAATGCATACATCCACAAACTGCTCTCAATGTGTGCGCATAAATGTGTTGAAAATATCAACCTGCACTCTCTTCATTGAGAGCAAAACATCAATGCGCAAAACAAGAGAATGAAAAAAGCTCAATCCGAGCTCTCTGAATGTAGCAAATCACCACAATATGCATACATAATCTTCAACCTTTCGAATACCCTGCAGCCTGTCAGCCCATATCTTCCAAACCGCTCAGAATTTGCAGAAACTTCCTTCTGCAAAGTTGTAGACCACGCGAAAACGATTGGGTCAAGCGAGAATGGACCTGAAATGTGCTGTTTATACAAGTCAAAACAGATCTGCAAAAATCTGTACCTGTGTACCCTAGACGTGCAGGCAGTCTGAGTGACGTATCTCAAAATTGGTAAAGAACTTTCTTCTGCAAAGTTGAAGAGGACAAAAAACTGGTCAGCAATCGTGGGAATCGGCTTGAATAAAAACGTTTTGGTAGGCCAAAACAGATCTGCAAAAACATGCTGCAGTTTTTGCTGCTTCTCCGCTTGCCTCTACGCTGAGCTCCAATGGTGCTCCCAATCTCTGAGCTCTGATACTAGTTGAAGTGCGCGAGCGAGAGCGTGTGTGAGTGTGTGCAGTGATGGAGAAGAGAGGAGAGGAGGAGACCTTGTGTTTGCAGGGGCTAAAACTCACTCTCTACATGTGAGCCCCCTTATTCTATTATGTACATAATGAATAAGTATAGTGGGCGGGCACCTGGCCTAACCGGCCACATGGGGCTTTACCCCAACAAAATGGATGGCCAAAGTGAGATAGCCAATGTTATGATACTCGATCTACTAAATGCTTATGTTATAGAAGGAGATAAATGCTCACAATGGGAGAAGTACTTACCCCTTGTAGAGTATGCGTATAATAATATTGTCCATACTACTACGAGAAAAGCACCTTCTTGAGATCATAAAGGGAAGACCTAAAAGTACCTTGCTGCTTAAAGTACATGGGAAGATCTTCACTGCTGATGAGTATAGCCGTGACCTACAAGAATCTTTTCAAAAGGTTAAGGAGGCTATATCTATCTCTCAACAAAGGAAAAAAGTTGTTGCTGACAAGCATAGAAGGGTCTTAACATTCAAAGAAAATAATTGGGTCTTACTTAAGTTTCCCAAGGCATGATTGAAGCAAACAACGAGCAAAAATCCTACGGGCCATCAAAAGTATTCTACTAAACTAGCAAAAAGATACTATGGTCCTTTTCAAATCTTGAAGCCAATCAATGACATGGATTATCAACTCAAGTTTCCCAACCATTGGCTCATACACAATGCTTTTCATGTTAGCCTACTTAAGCCCTACAAAGGAGAGCCACCAAGAGAACCAATTATTGAAGACCCTCCAAAAATTGAAGACTAAGAAGAGGTGCTACAACCCGAAGCTATCCTTTGGCATGAAGACAAGGTACTACGACATGGTAAGATTATCCGATGGTATCTTATAAAGTTCAAAAATTATCCTTTTGAAGATGCTAGATAGTTGCAAGGAATACAGCTTAAGGATAGTATGAACCTTGTCAATGCTTACAATGCTACACTAGAGTAAGCAAATGTAAATGCTTTCTAAATGAACAATGTTTTTTTCTTATAAGACTAATCCTCTTTTGTGCACAAATTTAAATAGTATGCATGCTTAGAATCATGTTTGTGATTGACGACGTCACTCAAACACCAAGTAGAATTTGTCACTCTACTTTGGGAGTATGATATGGACTAAAGAGCAGACATGCTTGCGGTAGCTACGTGTCCCAAGCACCAAATGGACTAGTCATATATTTTAAAATGATGTCGTAGGGTAAAAAGGGATCCTCTACCCGCTAAGAAACGTAGACTAATGACTAAGACTTTATCTCTTCTACCTCATAGTCGAGGACGACAATGATTTCAAGAGAGAGGTAATGTCATAAAATCTAATATCTAACCAACCCAAATGATTTTCTCATATTAAATTGATCATTTAATGTGGGAGAATAAACAAGAACAAGGGTTAGAATATAGACATGTGCTTATGGATCTGTCTCAACACGAGGCCAAGGTTAAAGGGGTCCAAATGAGAGATGGTCTGTTAAAGAGCAATGCTACCTAATGGAGCTTAAATACCTTAGGGTTGGATTCATTAAAGACCTCTAAAAGTTAGTGTTGAAAATTCCTTTGGCCTTAGGCAAGCTAGGCCTGACCTTGAGGTGGGAATCCTACCCAAGCATGAGGTGCTTGTTGTGCTTGCTAGCTAAGGTGCTTAAGGTGTTTGTGGGAATGTTGCCCAAGCTTGAGGTGCTTCTCATGCTTAAATGAGTAAGGTTCTTGAAGTGTTCAATTCAAACATGATCTCTCAAGAGGCATAAACGATTTTCATGCTTAAATGACTAAGGTGCTTGAAGTGTTCAATTCAAACATGATATAGCATAAAAGATACATGTCAAGTTCCTCCACATTTGGCCCTCATGATGTGCTTGAATCCTATTGGATAGGCTTTAAAGGGGTCCAATGAGAATTTAGATGCATAAAAATAAATAATTACGTTCTTTCTCTCAAAGAGGAAAAAGAGGACACGTTTCCAAATGATATAATTAAATAATACAAAAGAGAGAGAGAGAGAGAGAGAGGTGGACCAAGCATGAGAGGGGGTATACTCTCCCACTCTCTCTCTCTCTCTCTCTCTCTCTCTCTCTCTCTCTCATTGTGTGAAGTGCAAAGTGCAAGAGCTCCATCTCCTTCTCCAAGCTTGTTTTGAGAAGTTGAGAGCCTACACCAATACTCTTGGCTATGGAATGCAAATCCAACCAAGACATGCTTCAATGCTTAAGCTTGTCATCTTCTTCATCTTCATTACTATGCTATTATGCTATGTTAAGCAATAAGAGTGATGATAAGTGAGGAACTATTTCTTTCTCCTATGAATGATTTTTCTTCCTCTTCCCTACCCTCATTCCCCACTAGCTGTCTCCACCTTCAAAGGTGTTTGAGGCCTTGGGATTGAGGCTTGGAATAGTTAATGATTTTTACAAAGTTTATGTTATGCTCATGATGAATAAATCTTTCCATCTTCATGGCATCACCTAAGCCACAAGGAACACGAAGATTGTATTGTACCAAGTCTCTCTTGATGGGAAAATCTATAATACAAACGCCTTTTGGAGGGGGGACCGGCTCCAAGTAAATCCGGTCCTCAACTATTGTCATGTTCTCTAATACTCTCTTTGCAAAAGTATTGCCCATGCCAAGTTAATTAAGTACTATGTTTATGTTACTACCATCAATTAAGTTCACCCTCTATGTTCTCAAAGTAATCTCACAAAAATGCTCACTCTAATTCTCTTAATTTTGTTATTCTCAAAGTTTATAGTCCATTTCCATTACAAACAAGTTAAGAGCATTTTTGCAATCTTTACCAACATGATGCATGCCAAATTAACAATGCCACGAAATAGCTAAATGGTCTAGGACAGTGTTCCACCATGTAGTCCTCTGTGGGTTGGTTATTTGAAGGAGGTGGAAACTTTGGGTAGTTTAGCCAAGTAGGCCGCTTTTTCTAGAGGAGAAAGTGTTGCTACCAACTTTGGACTCTTGGCACTAGGCACTGCACAGCATTGTGCTTGATAGGAGTTGGCACATTTGTATACAAGATCAAATACCTTGGGTGTCAGTTCAGTGAGATCTTCCACCATTTGGGATCTGCCAGTGTTGGGTCACCTTGGAAATATTTAAGTAACCTCTCTTTGATCTGAAGTACTTTAAATTTGATGAAAGAAAAGGGTAGCTCTTGTTGATGCCATGCCTCATTTATATCTGGTGGTGTGAGGATGGTAACATTGATGGAATGCAGTATTTGCTCCTCCCACTGCATGGATTCCTTCCAAATGGTCTATGTCTCCTCTTCCACCTGCTTTTTCAATGTTGCTTCCTCCTCAGTAGTTAAGCTTTTTGGTTGAGTGGAGGGTCCAGCTTCATCATGAGAAATATCTAGATCAAGAAAATTGGTCTCTCCGATCGCTACTAGTTCAAAATCCAAAAATTGTAGTGTATCTTGATCTTGCATTGCAGAATCTATTTGTCCTTCCTCTAGTATGGTAGTGCCGTGGTTGTTGCATGAGCTTTGCTCAATTCTGCTTTTATTTGGTCTATTTCTTGTTGGTATCTCTCCTCTCGCTGCATAAACCCGATAGAGAGCTCTCTTCTTTGCATTTTCTCTAACATCAGCTCCATCTCAAGTTCTTTAACTTTTTGTTCCACTGCTTTGTATGTTTGATCTGTACCTTGTAGTGTAGCTACTGTAGGGTTGTCCTTCAGCTGGTTTAGCAATGTATTTTGCTCTTGGCACCTGGTGTCTGATTGTGCCAAATGAGTATTTGCAATGTTTAGCTAGATTTGTAGCCTGTCGATTGTTGAAGTAGATTCCTGTAGAGCTAAGGTGGCCGTTTTGACTTGTTACTCTTGCTGCTAATTTCTTGTCTGGAGAGCTTCCAAACCTGTTGTTGTCTTTGTAATTAGTTTAGCCAATTAGTTTTCTTTGTATTCCATGACTTCTTTGTATGATTTGACACAAACATTTGTCATGTCCACCCTTTCATCTAAGAGCCACAGTCACAT
This sequence comes from Adiantum capillus-veneris, assembly GCF_014529385.1. Classification (NCBI taxonomy): domain Eukaryota; kingdom Viridiplantae; phylum Streptophyta; class Polypodiopsida; order Polypodiales; family Pteridaceae; genus Adiantum; species Adiantum capillus-veneris. Next base: position 54,857,060 of record NC_140949.1, on the reverse strand, counting down.
GTATATGCTATGAAGTTGTTGGTGGAAAGCATATATTTCTTCTTTCATTTTCTTCTTTCATTTTGTCCACCACATTGTGTGCATACTATGCATATTCATCTATGTCCTCTAGATTCTCCATCCTTCTTGTGTTGCTCGCTTCAGGCTAATCCGTTTGTGTGTCCTGAGCATTAGTGATTGGCTCATCTGGTTGGTTGGCATGCACACTTTTCTCAACCATTGTGTTGGAAATGGTTGGCATTGCGCGTACTGGTGAAGTCTTTGGTACCCATTGATATATAGCTTCCCCTGACTCCCCCGTGACTCTACCTTGAATTGTCGTTTGCAAACAATTGGTGGCTTGGACTTAGCTTTAGATTCTTTCTTAGATTTTTGTACCCATTTTGTCATCTATGATTGCAGTTGGTAGGATGGTGCAATAGTAGGCTTCTTTTGAGTGTACAACAATATTTTTTAGGCACCCAATTTTTTTAATAATTGGTAGCGAGTTGGGTTTTGATACTCAAAATTGCCTAGTTCCTTGCATGCATATTTTGCATGGATGAATATGGTAATGTGCATTGGGCATTGGCTTGAAGTTTTCCTTGTTATTTGGTGGCGTCGAAGATTGGAGAGTGGCTTTCCACTCTTCTTGACTATAAGCAAACAATACTCTTAGTTTGCCACCCTTAAGGGTTAATTCTAGACCCTTGTCATCCCAATCTTGGAAGGCTTTGTAGGTGTGCATCCAAGGAACTCCCATCACAATATCTTCATTCATATGCTCGTTCTTAATCTAAAATACAGATAAAGGTATGTGGGCATACAAATCCATGGACAAAAATGTTAAGATTGATCAGTCCCAATGTTTGTGTCGACTCTTTATGGCATCCTTTGGGATGTTGCTTTTTTGTACATTATGTAGTTGATCGCATTTAGCCGTGCACCTCTATCAACTAGTGCTTTGACTTTGAAATCATCCTATAGGGTCATTGTTATGCGCATGTCCAATCCATCTTGCCATTCATAATTTTTCTCAACCTCATCATCTACTAGGGGTTGAATCTAAAGGGTATTAAGGGGTAGAACTTGAGGGATCAGTCACATTGCTACCTTTCGCTTCAAAACTCAAATGAATGCGTCCTCTTGGGCTTCTTCAATCACTTGCTACCTTTTAAGATTATGTTCCTTTACTGCATGCATTCTTTGCTAAAGGTCGTTAGTCAAAGGTAGATTATATTTGCAAAGACGGCAACCACTAATCCAATTTTACATGATCTCTCCATCTGATATAGCTAGTTGGACAACACCACTCGATGAAACATTTTCAATGACAAAAGGATCGTGTCCTTTTTTCTTGAATTTGGGTATTTGTTTTTTCAAGGAGTAAACTAGAATTAAACCCCCTTGTTTGAAATTTTTTGTCATCAAATGTGAGTCAAAAAATTGTTTTTGTTTTTGTTTTTGTTTTTGTACATATATGTGAGCAATGGTTGCCAATCTCTATTCATCTAGTTGTTCTAGGTCCTCAAGTCATTCTGAAAGCTCTTTTCCCTTCCATTCCAGCTCATGTGCAGCTCTGAGAGTGAGTAATAAAAATTCCAGGGTCAATATTGCATCTAATCCATAGACCAAGTTAAAAGAAGTTGCATTCAAGGTTGTTTGAATGAAACTCGATACGCCTACATGGCTGGGTGAAGATGAATTTCCCAATCAATCCTTCCTGTACTAACAATCTTGGTTAGCAATAAGCTTAGCATTTGTTTGTATGTTTGGCTTGACCGTTTTCTTGAGGATGATAGGGTGCGGATTTGTTGTGTATCACCATAAACTCGCTCAGTAGATGTTTTGTCACCTCATTGAGGAAATGCGGTCCTCGATCAATCACAAACTCAATAGGAATTCTATACCTAGTGAATATGCATTTGTGTAGGAATTTCGTTGTGGTTCTAGCATCGTTCTTCCTAGTGGCTCATGCCTCAACCCATTTGGTCAAGTAATATGTGGCCACAATAATATATTGCGCTTGAGTTTTTTATGTTGGAGGTTGTATTGGACCAACAAAGTCTATATCCCACTTAGCAAATGCGTGTGCCCTCATCATAGGTTCCAATGGCATACTGTCAATTATTGTCGCATCTTTGCTCACTAACATGAATCACATCGTCGAAAAAATTCTTTTGCATCAGCAAACAAGGTTGGCCACCAAATGCTTGCCATCAATATAGCCTTGGTTGTGTTTTCATGAGAGAAATGGCCTCCTGCAAGACCCGCATGCGCTTGTTCTAGGATAGGAAGATACTCCTCTTCGTTGGCACATAGTCTAAGCTGTTGGTCCTTTCCTCATCAATAGAGTTGATTTCCAATAATCACGTAATTGGTAGCTTCTATTGGTTATATTTCCACCAAATACCTACTCCATTGTGGTCTCATTGAAATTTGGATAAGGTGGCGTATGGAAAATTTCTTCTTACATTGAGAGCAACTATTCACTTTATCATGAACGTCTCTCCTCATTGTAGGCCAGTAAACTCCTAGGCAAGTCAATCGTCGTATGATTTGGTCTTTCGCAAAATGGAGTCCTACCACCGTAGTATGAGCTTGACTCAAGTAGGTTTCTTGTTCCACTGCGTTAATGCACAAAAGTAGAATTCCATCCTTGTTTTCTCGATATAGTCTTCTAGCTAACAATTGATATAGGGAAGATTTCTCTATCAATCGTGGTGTGATAGGAAGTGGTGTTTGTGAATCTACTTGCACTATGGTCATTAGTGATACGAGGTCTTTTGGCCATCTATGAATCATTTCCAAAGAGAGTATATAAGCATCTAGTAAATCATTGTCTACCCTTTTGGTGCTTCCTTTAAGGTGATCCTTGACAGATGATCCGCTCTTTGGTACATGGTGCCCTTTTTGAATCCCACTATGAATCAAACTCCAATAGGATGATAAAGTACTTAACAATTCTTTTTCTATTGCATGACTTGTTTACCAAATAGAGCAAGGTTTGATGGTCTACAAAGAAGACCAACTTGTTAGCTAACAAGTAGTATTTGAATTTCTTGACTTCATACACCATTCCAACACCTTCTCTTTGAGTGGTTGTGTAGTTCTTTCACTATGTTCAACTCTCTACTGGCATAGGAGATCGAAGAGTCCATTGTCCCCTCTCTTGGTTGAGCTAATATGCAACCAATAGCAAAATTTGAAGCATCTACATGCACATGGAAAATTTTGTTCCAGTCTGGAGTCTTCAGTAATGGTGCTATGGCTAAGGTTAGTTTAAGCTTTTGGAGTGATTCCTCGCATTCATCTACCCATTCAAAATGAGTGAGAAGGCTATAAATGGGTTTAGCTATGACTACCTACATGTATATGAATCTACGATAATAGCCACAATGCCCCATAAATGCCTGAACTTTCATGACGTTTGTTGGTCTAGCCATATCAGCAATCGCTGCCACCTTCTCCATGTTTGTGGAAATACCATTTTTTGATACAACATGTTCAATATTTTTGCCTTGTCTAACTATAAATACACATTTTTTAGGATCTAAAAAAATCCTAGATATAGATGGTATTTTTCAAAGACGGTGTAGATGTTCAAAATGACTCTCTTTTTGTAGAGTGCACACAAAGATCATCCATGTATATTGGAAATTTGACATATATTTCTAGAAGCATGGGTCATTAGTCGTGGAATGTTACTGGTGCATTGGTCAGTCCAAAGGGCATGACCCTGTAAGCAAAGATTCCCCATTCCATAGCAAAAGCCGTTTTATGTTGATCTTTGGAATCTATGGCCAATTGGTTGTAACCAGAGAACCTGCACACCCTTAGCAAGATGAGGTCGAGACTGATGACGAGTGGCTAGATGGTCTTGATATGCGAATCAATGTGAATCTGAACGACGATTACAAAGCTAAAGCTTTAGTAGATACATGAGCCCAAGTCTATGCGGTCAACTATTCCACTTACCGCAAAGCAATTACTCAACCACTTGAGTACTGCCGAGCCACTGTCAAGGGCTACAACAAGAGCATCACTCCAACCTTACGGAAAATCAACTTGAATATTATGGTTCATGGATTCTCTTGCCCACATACTTTCAGATGAACACATGAATGAGAACCTAATATTAGGTGTTCCATGGATGAGAACCTACAAAGAAATTTAGGACTGGGATGCCAATATTCTAGAGCTCACACTCAAAGGAGGACAACTAAAAGCACCATTTGCCTATCGTAAAGAGGAATGTAAGGAAGCATAGGTGATTTCCAATCAAACAAATATGTGTCATCAACCACAATTACGATTACAACTCCAATAAAGACTTCTACTACTCCACCAATGCAGAGAGCTAGACAAGTTTGGATACCCAAAAGTCAATTGGTTAACCAATCTTAGCAAACTTGGGTGCCCAAAGATTGCTATGCACTGTCAACGACCCTAAGAGAAGAAAATTGTATCCATCTTTTCAACAAGAACCACCACTACTAAAGATGAAATGGATATGGCAACCAAAGGAACAATGTGCAGCTCAGAGTAGAAGATTGACTGTCTAAAGCAGACAAGTCAGACTATGGGTACGAAAGACCCCACTGCAACTCAAACCAAAATCCACCAGCTACAAGTGGATACCTAAAGTCAAACCACCAACTACGATTGGACCCACCAATTCTAGTTAGAACACAGCAACGGTACATATCGCACCATAAAAGAACGTACTCAAGTGCTACAGAGTTTACTTTCAAAAGAGTTCAACCACAACATACCTTGCCAGAAAAAACCCTTGAGTACAATACTCAAGACTCACCTCCACAACATAGCGTGTTTAATTGCATTAACATCAATAGCATTATAGGGCCAATCACGGCAATGCATAGACACGGGCTTTGTAACCTACGCACTGCACAACCAAAATACTCAGTTATTCTGGCATACTAAAGCAAGAAGGGGGGGGGACAATCTGAAAATGGGCAAAGCATATTGGCTTGGAAAAGATACAGGCAATGTTTGAAGTAATTGTGTGTTAACGTACAATCTTTCTTGAATAAATTAGCCGATTGTTCATGTAATACAATAATTGGGGAATGCAATGAGTTAATCCCTTGATATGTGTATATATTGTACATAAATGCCAAAAGCCATAAATAATATTGTTTTTACTTATATTGTGTGTGTTTTGGCCAAAATTGTTATAAAAATGGAGTAATCCACAAAAATATGGCCAAATAATAATTTTAGGAGTGTTTTAGTAATTTTCGCGTGTAGAATGAAATTTTTTGAGCAATTAGGTAAAAAAAACTTGAGCATGAATGTCATAATTGGATTCCGACTTCAAACGCTAAATCTCAAAGCTCAATGGAATGGCCAAAATTTTTTTGAAGCAAATCTGATCAAAAAACTCGACGGCCACTTCAACTCACTAGTCATCTAGAGCAGAATGTGACAAAAAGGTCTAGGGATGTCAGTTTTCATAGATTTTTGATCCAAGAGTACATTGTAAGTCCTATTAGACTCACTAGGTAGGCATTGGAGGGGGTGTCAAGAAAGTCTTGGTATGTATAGTTCCTTGGACCATATTTCCTCTCATTTGCATTCTAGACTTTTGAGGAGCTCCGAATTATGGATTTCAACGACCTTCCATGCTCCCCTACGCCCTATTTGCCGGCTCTTACTCACTCCAGCCATGAGGGGTAAGTTCCTAACTATGTCAAGAAGTATCTTGGATATCACATTGTCAACCACACGAGCAGTAGGAGGCACATATACACAAACCATTTTGGGAACTTTCGGGATCGGAACCAGTAATATCGACCACACCATACCTCCAAATTGCACCCAAAGTGAACCAAAGGCTCTTCACTAGTAGGGTAACATAATGCTAGGGTCAAAGTTGCAAAAAGTCCCAGAAAACATTACCTAGTATCTTAAGCACGTCGAAGATAGAAGACCCAACTACTAGGGACCAAATTTCACAGACCTGTTGGGGCTATCATGTTAGGGATTTCTGGAGAGTTAGGGGTGCGATGAAGGTCTAGTCATCAGTGAATAGCACAATGACCATATCCTTACCACAAAGCGACATTTTGCACCACAATGCAAAATATTGATCCATTTAACCTCAAACTCAAAGGGGGCACTCTATACCTTATAGTGGAACCTCACCAACCTTTATTGGACCGACAACTAGTGCTAAAGACTCCAAGTCAAGCTCGGGTCCAAAGGGAACTGTCAACCTGATCGAGGACACCAACAAGTGCAAGAAACACAACCAAGGGCTTCAACCTACCTAATTAACATAGTAGAAGCTATATGGGGCAAGATTAGGACCTAAATTGCATTAATTTGAAAAAAATATTCTACGTGCACCAGAGATAATATGTTAGGATGGAAGCACATTTTGCAGACACGTTCACCTAGCATGATTCCCCTCCCCATCACAGAGCCCACAGCTCCAAAGAAGAAAACCATGAAGGAAAAGTTTGCCTAGCTTCCACCATACCAGTTAGAAGAAGACTCCCTCATGGAAGCAAATATCACCTGGCTATCAAAAGAACAGCTTGAAAGTCAACATGTCATTGTATACACCATGTCTCATTCAAAAGCGCACACAGATCTAAAAATGAAGTTCATATGTTTCACTACACAACTACTATAGGATTTTCTCTTCAAGAGCGTTCATAAATAGGATGCTTCGCCATTGGCAACACTTGAGTACACTACTCAAGACCCACCTCTTGCACCGCATAGTGTTTTCAAATGCATTGACTTCAATAGCATGATAGGGACAATCTTGGCCATGCATAGACACGGTTTTGTCACCCATGCACTGCACAACCTGGGCTATACTTTGTCATCCCGGAGGAATCAGGCAAGGAGGGGGGAGGCATTCTCAATGCAGACTCAGATACCTAAAAGTAGACTTGGATAAGGGCAAGGTTTGAAGTGTTTGAATGTTAACATGCGAATTCTTGTGAGACTGAAGAGTAAAATGCCCTTGAAAGCAATCAGAACAGGGATATGTGATATGATAATTCCTAGATGTGCATGTAAATAGTGTAATAATTGCCAAATAACAAAAAAAAATTACAATTTTTACTTTTTTTCACATGTTTTATGGCCAAAAAGTGATAAAAAAGGGAGCAATCCACAAAAAATACGGCCAAGTATTAAAATTAGGAGTTTTTGAGCATGGAATGAAATTTTTCTGAGTAGTTTTGGATAATTTTGTTCGATTTTATTAAGAAAAGCTAATAGAGTCCAAAACAAACAAATAAATAAGCATGAATGCCACAATTAGAATCCGAATTGAAATGCCAAATCTTGAAGCTCAATGGAACGACCATAAAATTTTTGGGGCAACTCCGATCAAATTGTTCGACAGCCACTCCGACTCACTAACCACTTTGGACTACTTTTGGCAAAAAGGTCCTCAAGTGTAGTCCTTCAAGGGAGAGCTCAAGCTAGTTATTTTTGGTGCTCTTTTGCAAGCTTCTACGCATGATCTGTCGATCCTTACTCTTTCTCGCCATGAGGGGTAAGTTCCTAACTATAGCAAGAAGCATTTTGATTACCACTTCATCCACCACCAAGGTTGTAGGACAACGTGTATACCAGCCACACCGGACATTCAAATCACATCAAACTTGAACCACGGACTCATCTAAAGTAAATGAACACAAGAATGGGCTCCAAAATGCAAAAGCAAACCAAAATCTTGACCTAGTATCTTCGATGCATCGAAGATAAAAGGCCTATTTGGAGATCAGATTTGAACCACTTACAAATGTCATCCGGAAAAATATTTGTAGAGGTTGGGGGCGCATTAGATTACACCTCATCAGGTTATGGAAAAATGACCATATCTCCACTACAAAGTGACATTTTGCACTTTCATACAAAATATTGATTCATTTGACCTAAAAGCCAAGGGGGGCACTATACCTAGCTCTTACTAACCTCCAATGGCCCCACAACCACAAGTTGGTAACCCTAAATCAAACTCTACTGAGAAGGAGACAATCAACTTCACCAGGATCAACACCAAGTGCAAGATACAGAACGACGGCCACCATCCACAACCTAGTAGAAGCTGTATAGGGCAATTTGGGGGCAAAAGTAGCAATAACATGCAAAAATTATCTTAGGTGCACCAAAGATAAATCGTCACGTTGAAGCATTTTCTGCACATCTTTCTATACGAGCATGATCCACTTAGCCTCTATACACCTAACATAACCCTAGCATACTCACATCATTCATGCACTTCCCTATATTGCACCTTGTCGCCAAGAATATACAAGAGGACACAAGACCCACCAACTAAGCTTAAACTTTACGCAGGGCTTAATTACCACCCTATAGAAGAACCCAAGAATCTAGAAGTCAAAAAAGGACCTATTCAATGGAAATCTATCCTTGGCGTGCCAAAGATAGATCTATGAACAATTGGACCCTATCTATCAAATTTTGTCATAGATGTGTCTATATGGCTTGAGTGAAGCTCCATGTCAAGTTTCATCAAGATTGACAAAGCCTAACTCCCTCAAGCATGAAAATCTCAAATGAAGGAAAAATCAGACAAGGAATTGCCCATAACTCGCACCACAAGGGTCAAAAATCCATCATACTTTATGTACATCACCTACATCACATGCACCTCTTGTACATCCACTCTGGCACCAAGTTGCAATCACATGTACATACTTTGCATCTTCGGTGCGCCAAAGATAAATTTTGCTAAAATTGTGTTTTTGTACTTCGACTGTTGTATTAGCCTTTCTACTTGTTAGTAAGAGGTAAACTAAGTATGACAAGCATATTCTGGTGATTTTCTGTCAAGATATCTCTCATCTACCTCAGGGGTTTTGAAGAATAAAAGCATGAAGGCTAAGCTGGAAGATCTTCCCCCATACCAGTTAGAAGAAGATTCTCTCAAGGAAGCAAATATTACCTGGTTGACCAAAGAGCAGCATGAGCACCAACATGTCACAGTCTATCATGTAATTTTCAAAAGTGCACAAGGATCAAAAGTAGAAGTGCAAATGTTGCCAAATTAAGCTAAAGACCTAGCAACAGAAGATGAAGTAAGACCACTATGGGAGAAGATAGGCCTCACAAACTATATCCAGCTAGAACCGTGTGGTGTCGATTACAAAAGGGCTTACGAGCTGATGCACAACATAAACAAAGATGGTCAAGCCACCATTTTAGATCTGAACAACACTCCAATAGAGGTGAACATCATGGAAGATCAGATAGCTAATACTCTAATACTGCCCAAGGGGGGAACCGATGAGAGACCCCCAGTTCCCTACCACTGCCATTTTCATCAATAAATCAACGTCATTCTTGGATCTTCAACAGAAAAAAAATAGAGCAGGAACTCAAGCTTTACCACCAACACTTCCATTTGACCCCAAAGAGGCCACTTGTATCTATTGCATGGTTTAATCCTGCTAATTGAAACACAACCCTAGATAGACACTCTAAAGATCCAAACTTTCAAGTTGTTTTAGATATTCCCCTTTCGAATTTCCACCTATGTACACTGCATGAACTTTGTAGAATCATTGAGAAGATTATGCAGCTATACGTAAGGTTTGCATGGAAACTACAACCTTTATCAGCTAGAGAAACTTCCATAAAAAGTATTGAAAGGGTATTGTCTGATATTAGACTTCATGGGGGAAATGTTGTGATTGAGTCAAACCCCAAGAGGTCATCTAGTGGAAATAATGTGCCTAGAAAATCTTCTATTGGTGGGATGAAGCCTAGAACATTCATAGGATTCCATGGAAAATTGGGTAGGGGTTCATCTAAAGTCCAATACAACTAATGGGAGGCTCTACACAATGTTGTGAAGGACTATGGAGTTGATGGCAGAGCAAGAAATGACAAAATAGAAGTGTGGGAAGCCTTGGATGCATTCTTTTTTTACTATGATAAAGGTCGTCGGGGAAAGAATGACCTCTCCAACTTTAAGAAAGAGTTGAACAGATTCAACAAAGATATGATAAGTGCTTGGAGCGCAGAGTAGTTCACACACTACATGGTAATAATTATGAATTTTGATTCTACTAATTTGTTTCAATACTTGCATAAGTTGCTAAAGAAATTAAATTTTTTGGTGCAACACATTAGCTACAATCGCACTCCTTGGTTTATAAAAAATAAATATGGAAGCTTGTCAATCTGGTCTGTTGAAGGTATAGAGAAGTCCCACTATTAGGTAAGAACCAAGTTTTTCAAACACACTAGACATGGTGGAGGACCTCAAAAAACTAATAGCTTTCTTGAAATATTCCATTGATTTTATAAAGAAGTGTGTCACATAACAAGATCATAATGGCCCAAACTATGATCCCTCTTCATATCCAAAGGCCTGGAGCCCTTCCCTCTCCCTAGAAAGTTGTCAGGTCCACAATACCAATCTATGCCAAAATATCCTCAAATCAATTAAATAGGAATAAAGTTTCACATGCCTAAATAGTGTGCTTGCAAAAATACTATATTACCATTTTACCTTAGGATTTTCATCATCTTTAAAAAGGTCCTCTTTCCAATGGTCAATGAAAAGCTTGGTTTATTCTCTTTTCTCTCTCTTGGAACTTCTTTTCCCATTCAGTCTTTTCTAAATTTGTTGGAACTTCTCTATGGGAAGCCCTTGCTCTTCATAGCTTTGAACGACTTTTAGTACATGCTCTCTAGCATGGGACTGATCAATAAAGTTTTCAAAATCTATATCAAGCAATGACAATGGGCATGGTATTGTAATCCACAAAGCCTTTATCATGCTCTGCCCGCTCTGCAAAAATAGCAATGCACTAGTCCTCTCTTAGATCAAAGAGATTTTCTATATCCTATTGCAGCAAATACTCCTTATTGTTTATCTTGTAGGTGGACATGGTTTTTATGCACAACAAGGGGTCGAGATCTTCCTCTGGAATATGGATGGACACCTCCACCTTGGTTATGTTCTTTGTCTTGAACTCTGCCACATCCAAGATCTTTTTGCTTTGAAGCCTCTCCATTTCCTCTCTGAATTCTTCAAGTGTTTCCTCCATATCTTGGACATTCACAGCCAATGTGATTTGCAGAGATTTAGACTCTCCTTCCTCTATTGGAATCAAAGTTAAAAAAGAAAAAATACAATGTCTTCAATCACAAGCTTACAAACATGTTTTCCATGCCACTAACAAAGGTTATGGCCCTTCTTCCAATCATCTTGGAGTAATGCCAACTTCTTGGAGCCCGTGCTTGGTGTTAAATTGCCTCCTTTAAAAATATCATCAAAGTGTACAAAGTTTCCAACCTTGTGCTCCTTGGTAAGGTAAGTAAAAACCTTCTGATAGTCAAGAATTTCATTGCTAAAGACTTCCAAAAATCTCTCTAGATCAAAGGGGACATTAAATAATTCCCTAGCATAGGCAAACTTAAACAATTGCTTGACTTGGTAGAGTAGGTACATCAACCTGCCATCACTTGTCTCCTCAACCTCTTCAATGTCCACACCCTCCAAACTCTTCCTAGTCTTTTGCACAACAAAGAATAAACCTTAAAAATATTATACTTGTGTTTAAAAGAATTTATACATTAAGATGTGTGTCGTGTTGACTCTTTATAAAAAAATTGGAAGTTGTGTCCTCCTTTCATGAAAATAGTGTAGCCGGGCCCGACCACACAATTTTTGCATAGTGAAGACAGTATATTTGAAAACTAAGTTATATATTGAAACGCTTGTAAAGGCTTATATTTAAAATGAAATTGGAGTTATGTCGTTTTAGTGCAAAAATAGAGCACCTAGATGCATGCTTTGGTGCTCTGTTTTTGCATAGGTATGACACATGGGAAAAATTGTGTAGCAAAGACAATGTTTGAAAATTGGAAGTTGTGTCGTTGATGCATGTTCAAGTGCTCTATTTTTGCATGCAACGACATATGGAAAAAATTGTGTAGCGAAGATAGTGTTTGAAAATTGGGAGTTATCTCTTTGCTATGCAAAAATAGAGCACTCAGACGCATGTCCAGGTGCTCTATTTTTGTGTAGCAATTAAATATGGTTGTAGCAAAGATGGTGCTTGAAAATTGGGAGTTATGTCATTGCTTTGCAAAAATATAGCACCTGCACGCATGTACAAGTGGTCTCTTTTTGCATAGCAAGGACATTTGGAAAAAAAAACTTCATTCTCATATTGTCGCCTTTGCACGCTTTTTGAGTCAACAATAAGGCATCCGCACTCATTAATTTTTCAAAGGGATGACCACTTTCAAATTGCATTTTAAAAAAGGTAAAAAAAAAACCCAAAAGAAATACGTACCTTTGTGTTTTCTCAACATCATTTTCAGCTTTGAATTCCACTCAAAAATCTTAACAAAATACAAAATACCATTCAAAATGACATCTATAAGCTTTCATAGCTATAAATATTATTTCAATCATGCACCTTGAAACTTGTGCAGAACGGTCAAATCCATGCGCAACAATCAAATTCATACATTGTAAACTATGCCAATTCAAATTTTACCTAGGTAATTGTGCACTACTACATATAGAAGCATTCGCACCCAAACAATATCTTTTGACCATTTTCTCTTATCAATTCCTTTCCTCTCTCCATGCCATTTATGTTGCTCCACAAGGTTGATTTGAACCGGGTTTTCTTCTACAAGAGTATTTTCTCCTCATTTTCTCTACTCAAAGCATTGGATGTCGTGGAATTGCCGACTGTGAGGTGAACTTTTAAATTTGTATATGCATTCTATGTAAATCTCTCAATAATTTTTTTTTTCAATCTATGTCCACCCTTTGAAAAAACATTGTAGTCGGCCGACTACAATGTTTTCAGTAGGGGGGAGATACAAGCTTATGTGAATATTTTTTTAGGTTGGGTCCTTCCTATGCAAAAAAATTGTAATCAGACATGCATCCAACTATATTATATTTGCATAGGGAGGACACAAAATCTTTTGTGAATTTTTGTGTGGTTGTGTTCTCTTTAAGCAAAAATAGAGTAGTCAGATATGCGTCCAACTACAACATTTTCACGTAGAGACAAGACAACCTCAATTTTTGGTGCAACTTTTTGAGGTTGTGTCCTCTTCAAGTGAATGAAGAGTAAATTTAAGATAGTGTAATATTTTTGAAAGAGAAACTAAAGTGGCTCTATATTATCTTTTTTCTAGGTATAACTTTTAGATATGGCAAGGACCAAACAAACTATAAGGAAGTTTCCTAGAGAAGATGTCAAATCAAGAGATGTCAAAGGAGCACCAAAAGATATTAAACCAGGAGACAAAGATGAGAGCTCTAAAGGAGATAAAGGTGAGAGCTCAAAGGGGGACAAAGGTAAGAGCTCAAAGGGAGATAAAGGAGCTGCATCTTCCAAGCAACCAACCAAAAAGGGAGTCAGTATGAAACTCCGACAGGTACAAAAAAGGAGATTCTCTCACAAGATGAGATGCTTGAGGGAGATAAGGTGAACACAAAAGGCTCTAACAATTGCAATCTTAAGACCTACTTTTCATAGTCTCTATAGGCAAATAGCAAAGCAGTTTAAGATTGATATGAGGTGGAAAAGAGGTGCCCTGACATGTATTCAGGAGACTGTTGAGGAATTTTTAATTGAGCTCTTACAAGATGCATACATATGTAGCACAACTACTTTCTATTTATAATTGCTCTAGGTCATCTCCTTTGTTGTGAACCTTTGATCAAGGCTTCTCAGGATAAATTTATCCTTCCTTGACATGTACCTATGTTAAGTAAATAGAAATTACTTTTTCTCCTTTATGGACTTCTCCCCTTTTGGTCCCAAGCCTTTGACTAAGCTGGTCCATAAGTACTTAAATCACTTCACTCGTTTTATTTTATTTTCCATGTACTCAAGTGGCCAAATTAAGATTGAAAATACTTATAGAAGGTTAGAAATTAATTTCCACGACATGAACTTTTCCTTGAAATTATAGTTGTCCTCGACTATGGGGTATGGAAAATAAAGTCATAGCTAATCCTGTTGCTTTTGGTAGAGGATCCCTTTTTATCCGTCAACATTCTTCCATAGGTGGTGACTAACTTTACCTGGTGATTGAAAGGCTTAACTGTCACAAGCATGTCTTTACTTAGCCCTAATCATCTTTCATAGTAGATTGGCAAGGTCTACTAGGTGCTTGAGAGACTAAGCTACCCACAAGCTTGATTCATGGTATGCATACACTTAAAACATATGAACATTTAAAAGAAATAAAGTCAAAACAAGACAAAATTCTTTATAAAATATACATGTTCATACCTGATTATTAACTTTGACAAGAGTCATTGTAAGTATTTAAAAGGTTTACATTATCCTTTAGTTGGATGTCTTGCATCCACCTTGCATCTTCAAAAAGATAATTCACAAATTTGATAAGATATTGTTGGAATAGTCTCACCACTCTTGTCTTCAAGTTGTAGGATGCTCTCTGCTTGCAAGATCCTCAAACTAGGATGGCTCTTCAATTAGTGATTCTTTAGGTGACTCACCCTTATAAGGTTTCAAGAGGCTTACATGAAAGGCATTATGAATGAGCCAGATATCTTGTAATTTTTTTCATTAAAAGGCTTAATAATTTGAAATGGGCCACAATATCTTGTTGCTAATTTAGAAAAATATTTTTGGTGACCCATTGGGCATCCTTGTGTTCCTTTGCCTGTAGTATAGCTTAGGCGTGCTTTTGGAAACTTGACAATACCCAATCATTGTCTTTGAAGGTTGAGGCTCATTTATGCTTATCAGTATTTGCCTTTTCTGCATGATGGATATAGTTTTCTTAATCTTCATCTTCTAAAAGCTTAATTGAGATCTCTTATACTAAAAAGCAGCAAATATCTTCCCAAGTGTCTTGATTATCAATGGGAGCTTGGGTCTTCCTTCAAGTACCTCAAAGGGTGTCTTTCCTATAGGAGTATGGACAATGTTATTGTACATATACTCTACTAAGGGCAAGTACTTTTCCCAATGATCTCTTTGATCTACTTTTGTAACATAGTCTTTAAGAAGATAAATAATAGTTGAATTTGCTATCTCACTTTGGCCATCCGTTTGTGGGTGATAAGCCAAGGAGAAATTCAACTTAGTACCCAGATTCTCAACCCTTCTAACAATTGTTGGTCATGCTTGGATCTTTGTCAGATACTATAGTTTTTGGTAAGCTATGATACTTAAAGACCTATGAGATAAGGAGGGTTGCCATATGATGTGCTTTAATAGTCTTTTTTATTGGTATAAAATGTGCTTGGTCTACTATTGTCCATATTCTCATATTCCAATGAGCGGATTTTGGCAATCAAAAGATGAAATCCATGGATATACTTTCCCATGGGGAATTAAATATAGGCAATGGCTAAAGCAAACCAAGTTGCTTCCCTCTATCATGCTTTGTATTTGGCAACATAGTTCAGTATGTTTGCCTTCATTGTTGGCCAATAAAAGTAAATATACTTCCTTAAAAGTAGCTTGAATCCCTCTATGTCCCGCATAAGGTGGAACATGAGATTCGTACATGACCTTTTCATGTAAATTATGTGTAGCACATAACCTATTCCATAGAGAAGATACCATCTTGCACATTGTATGGTTACTCTTTCTTCCCTATTGCAATGGCTGACACTACATCTTCAAAGTCTAAATCCATAGTGTAGTCATCTATCGCATAGAATAGATCATTGTGAGTAGCTATTGATATAGCATTCCCCCTTGGTATTCGTAAAAGTGCATCGGGCAATTGGTTGTGCTTATCGCCTATGTGAGCAATATGAAAATTAAATTATGAAATAGTGTTTGCACACCTTATTTGTTTATCACTTAATTTAGTTTGCGTCAAAAATTACTTCATACTTTGGTGATCTATGCACAAAATAAATGGAGTGCCTACGAGATAATACTTCCACGCATCTAGGGCATGTAAAATAGCTAGCAGATATTTTTCATATATGCCTAGATTCCTTTCTTGGTCACTAATCTCCTACATTGCAGACATTCCTATAAATATTCTCAATTCATGTAGATTCATTGGTATAGGCCATCCTTTTATTACCTCCAGATTTTTAGGGTCCATTAAGATCCTTGGTTGGGAGATAATATGACCTAGATACTGAATCTCCTATAAGAAAAATCACTTTTCTTTTGATTAATGTAAAGCTTATTGTCTCTCAAAACTTGAAATATTACCTAAAGATGCTGCTTATGTTCCTCAATAGACTTTGAGTAGATGATAGTGTCATTGAAGAACACTCCCGTGAAGCTTTGATGAGGTATGAAGACCCTCTTCGTCATTGGATTAAAGGTAGCTAGTGCTTTGGTAAGCCCAAAAGAGAGTACCAAGAATTCATATAGGCCAAAAGTTGTATGAAAGACTATCTTATGAATATCTTCAGGCACAATACTTATTTGATGATAGCCACTTTTGAGATCTATTCTATTAAATTAGGTAGACCCTTGTAGTTTATCAAATAGATCTTCTATTCTAGGAACAAAGAAATCTATTCTTTATGGTAGTCCACACACATTCTATAAGTACCATCTCTTTTTTTTCATGGGGTGATGCTCTGAGAGGAAGGAATGTATGTGGAGATCTAGGCTGAAATTGTGAGCAAAAAAAGCTTGAATATGGCCAAATATGGACACTTGATATGTAAGGACCACGGATGCATTGAGATTCCAGGGAGTGGATATGAGAGAAAGGAATATAGGGGGAAATCCAAGCAAAAAATGTGAAGGGAAAAAGCTTGAATATGCTCAAATGTGATCCTCACTTTAAAACTTATAAGGGACATAGTGAGCATATGCACGCACGCACTTGTGCGCACATGCACACACACACACACATACACAGATGGAACACAACTAGGATTGAAGAGGGTGTGCTATTGGTGGAAATCGCAACAACAGCAACATGTAGGCTACCATCATTGTGCTTGATTTGTACAAGACCAACAAAATTGCATGGTGACAATTCCATATCTTGCATGGTGACAATGCCTAGTTCCATACCTTGTGACTTCTTGGGTTTGAAAGTTTATGAGGGCCCCTATTCTAAAAGGCTTGTCCCTCGTGTTCTAAACATACCTTACTTCTATGAGCTACATTATACACTTTCATTCCTTTGTATCTTCATCTTGACACAAGAAAGATCAACCACATTATTGCTCAAGAGTCATTCATGATGGTTCATTTTGGAATTCTTTGTCTCCTTTGCAATGTGCTCTCACCGCCCCATTTTTGACTTAATGTCCTTTAATAGTCACCACCTCTATCTTGGCTTGAATATAGTGTAAGAACTAAACAAAAACATATATGTGAATGATTGTTGAAATAAGGAGAAGTATCTTGACTACTTTGGGCTTTTTTAAAAATGTATATTACTAATTTTTACTTGATTTAGTAATTGCTCAAGAAAACTCGCTCGAGATTTGGGATTCCTCCACAAAGACCAAGGGTCAATGATGTTGTATCAATAGCTACTCACAATGATCTATCATGTATGATATATGAGTATACTATGGAACCATACTTTAAAGATGTAATGTCGACCATTACACTACGAAAGAAAGAGGAACCATACAATGTGCAAAATGGTTATGTTCTCTATGGCAATAGGTTATGTGTTAGACATAGTTTACATGAAAAGGTTATGTACAAATCTTATGTTCCACTTTTTGCAATACATAGAGGGATTTAAGCTACTATCAAGGGAGTAGAGGTGTACTTTTATTGGCCTATAATGAAGGCTGACATAATGGATTATGCTGCCAAATGCACTGTATGTCAAAAGACAAAGTATGATAGAGGAAAGCAGCCTAGCTTGCTGTAGCCATTGCCTATACCTGATTTCCGATGGGAAAGTATATCCATGTATTTGATCTTTGCATTACCAAAATCCATTCATAGGAATACACAAATATGGACAATAACAGACCTGTTTCGCAAGCAAACACATTTTATACCAATAAAAAAGACTATTAAAGCACACCATATGGCCATTGGCAACCCTCTTTATCTAACAAGTCTTTATGTACCATGGCTTACCAATATCTATAGTATCCAACAGAGATCCAAGAATGAAAAGCATTTTTTGGAAGGGTTTTTTCGAGAATTTGGATTCTAAGTTGAATTTCTCTTCAGCCTATCACCCACAAATGGATGGCCAGGTGAGAAAAAAAATTCAACCATCATTGATCTACTTAAGGTGTATGTTACAAAACTAGATCAATGAGAAAAGTATTTACCCTTAGTAAAGGAAAAGGTTGCTACTGATAAGCATTGATGAACCTTTACCTTCAAAGAAAATGATTGGGTATTGCTCAAGTTTCCAAAAGCATGCCTAAGTCACAAGGGAACACAAGGACACCCAACGGGTCACCAAAAATATTATGCTAAGTTAGAAAAAAGATATTATGGCCCATTTCAAATTCTTAGGCCTATTAATGAAACAACTTGCAAGTTAAGGTTACCAAGTACCCCCTGGCTCATTCTTAACACCTTTCAAAGCCTCTTGAAACCTTATAAGGGCGAGCCACCCAAAGAACTACTTAGATATTGCAGCTAGAGAGCATCCTACGACATGAGGACAAGGTTTTAAGAAGGGGTAAGACTATCCGACGATATCTTGTCAAATTTAAGAATTATCCTTTTGAATATGCAAAGTAGATGCAAGAAATCCAACTAAAAGATAATGTAAACCTTGTAAATACTTATAAATGACTCCTGTCAAAGGTAAGAACCAATATGTTTTGTAAAGAATTTTGTCTTGTTTTTACTCTAATATTTCTTTTAAATATTCATAGATTGTAAGTGTATGCATATCATGAATCAAGCTTGCGACAGCTTAGTCTCTCAAGCATCTAGTAGACCTTGCCAATCTACTCTCTGAAATATGATTAGGGCTAAGTAAAGACATGCTTGCACTCCAAGTATAGATTCTGGAAAGCCTTAGGGTAAATTTATAACTTACACAAATTGTCTAAAGTTAGCAGCTCTAAATTTAGCAGGTTTTGAGAGCATCTTGGTGACACCTCCAAAGCATTGTGCTAAGGGTTCGCACAGGAGGTGAAGCTTTAAAGCCTAAGGGTAGTTTTACTTTTACCAAAGTCCATCCTAATTTAGCAGGTCCTAAATTAGCAGGTAAGATTGTAGCCCGGGTTGTCTTCATAAAGCCTCCAGGTTTATGAAAAGGTCTTGCGCCCGAGCTACTCAATTAAAGAGTAAGTTTATGGGTTTTGATAAATGAAAGGGAAAAGCTAAAGTCTAAGGTTAGATCAGCCCTTTCCCATTTAGAAAGTTGACTAGTCCTTCTTTACTGAGTGGGTTTTAATAAATGAAAGGGAAATTTAAGGTTAGATCATCCCTTCCTCATTTAGAAAGTTGACTCTAGTCCTTCTTTCCTAAGCTTGGCTAGGCCACATGTCCAAAGTAGCACATACTTGCTTTGTGTAAACTCAACAAGTGTGTGTGAGTGTGTGCGGTGTGTACACTTGCTAAGACACGTCCTAGAGAAGCACGGCGAGTTTTTTCATGCATAGCAACATGGACAAGTCTATGAGCATGCATTAGTTGCACATTGAGTGTTCACTTCTCATTGACCAAGTGGTAAGCATTCCAATTGAAGACTAGTTGCAAATTTGTATGAGCTTATAAGCAAGGGCTCATTGGGATATTTTCTCTCTTGCTCCTCTCACACACACTCTCCAGTGCCCAAGTTGGCAAAGCAATCTCTCTCTCTCTTTCTCTCTCTCTCTCTCTCTCTCCGTCTCTCTCTCTCTCTCTCTCTCTCTCTCTCTCTCTCTCTCTCTCTCTCTCATGGGAGCGCAAGAGGAGGCCATTATGCTCATGCACTTTGCTATGTATGCAAATCCAAGCAAGTGAAAGCTTCTTCTTCTTCATCTCCACTACCCTATTGTGCTAAACTATGCTAAGAGCTTTCTCTTGAATAAGCGTATATGAAATACCCCTTCTCTTGCTTGAAAAAAATACTACTTTCACCCTTATCTACCTCTTACCCCGTAGTTCTTTCTCCCCACCTGGGGTGTTTAGCACTTGGGAAGGAGGGTTATACCATGGAATGTTGAAGAACACCATCTTCTTGGTTTCAAGGAAAGCTCCACAAGAGCACAAGTTGTGTTGTAATCTAAGCTCTCTTTGAGAGAGAATTATAATACAAAGACCTTTTGGAGGGGCAATCGGCTCCAAGCAAACCTGCAAGTTGTCAATCTTAATTGTGGTTCTCTTGAATTATGTGCATGAAATTAGTGTTTTAATGTGTAGTTTTGTTAATAAATCAGCCCTACACAACCATACTCTGCTCTTGTGTTTCTCTTAAAGAAAACTCTCTCCTTTCATATGTTAAAGTTTCATTGAATTTGAAAAAAGCATTAGATTCTTTGAATCCAAATTCCATATCAGCGATGGTGCTATCATTGATCAAGCTTTGGAAGGGGGGGGGGGGGGGGGGGGGGGGGGGGGGCGTATAAAGCAAGCTCTTTTGGACATTTAATGAAGGAGATATAGCAGTTTTAAGTGCAGATGCTAGTGTAATCTCGTGCTATTTCCACCCCCTGTTTGAGGCTATGAGGCCACCAATCAGGATTATAACTCTTCAAATAAGCATTTGTGCTTGTCTAATGAAGTGCTAAAGCTTCGATGAAATGGTCTTGACGAAGAAGTGAAGTGTAAAACTAAAATTTTTAACAGGCAAATGAGCAATATATGTGCGCAATTGGGAGTGAGGCTACAACAAATCATCAAACGTTCACAAGAGTCTTGAGCTGATCTTGGTTTGTTTTTAGAGTGATTCTTTCATGGATGGAGTTTTGTTCTTTCCAAGTGTGTCTTTTGCTTCAAAGGTTCTACGATTCAGTTGATTTAAGTCCAAAATCTCACACTTAGAGGCCCGTCGGTGCTTTTCTAGCCACACTATGTACTTCTGGACACCGTAAAATCTCGGTTGACGAGTTCCGTTGCCACTTTCATAAAATACATTTACCTTTTGAAAGTCTCAAGTTCTAGAATACATTTTACCACCCATTTTACATTATTAGCCCTTGTACTTGTTCTATTTTCTCTCACTAGAGTAGCCAATTTTAAAAAGAGAAAATCGTTTTAGACCGAAAATGAAATTTTGTGACATGATGCACCAACATGACTCTAAAATAACTTTTCATGCATGGATTAGAGGCTGAACAAAAGAAAGCGTGGCTCAAAGGTATGAGTTTCAAACGTTCAGAGGTTTAGACTACACGTGTCCTAGGCACACTTAGATGCTAATGACATTCTACCAAAATGCAAGTCCTTTAGGGGAAAGAGCTATACATGTGTACTCATACACTGAATGCAATATGCAAGTGATAGGAAAGATGATGCATGGGCAGTCTTATCACGTGCCATAGTAAACCCAACTACATGATATATATAGGTCAAAGTAATGTTACCATATACATGTGGTAGTGATGTGTGTGAACACACTAGGACCGTTAGGGCATTTTTTCCCTCTTTAGGAGTTTTTTTTTCCCCTCGTGCATTGTATATACGCCCATCAATCTAGGGCTATCTATCTTTCCATTGCACACTAAGAAACACGCTCTCTATTGTGTGCCTTGAGCTTCCTTCATCTTCTCCAAGCTCTGTGTGTTTCTATGCAACCCTAATTCCAACAATTGGTATCAAAGCAAGTTGCGTCCTCCCGGGCTTAGTCGCCAGCAGCTCCAGCACATGTCTGCTCACTTTCTTCGATTCCTGTGAGCTTTGATGAGCGTTCGCAAGTCGACAAAGAATTTGGGCTCGAATTTTTGATCCAGGCTCATTTCGGCCTCCGTTTCCACTAAAAGTAGGTATGCACATGCAATTTTGTCATTTAGTGCAGAATTTTTGTTAGAGCCGTTTTCGGCATACGAGGTCCTTTACAGTCTACTGCAGGTTGTGCTATATAGCACGTACTGGTCTCACTCAATTTCTCCTCATTTCGGGCAATTTTTCACATCAGGTGCAAACATTTTCCATGGCTGACAACAACACAAATGTGTTCAAGATGTTTGCTGCTGAGGACAGATTGGATGGGGACAATTACCCTATGTGGGCTTACATGATGCAACATGTTCTTGTGTCAAAGGGCGTCTGGAATATTGTGCAGGGCATTGATGTACGTCTTGGTTGTGAGGATGTAGGTGGTGTTGAGGAAGTTGCAGGTCTTGCTGCAAGAATTGCTGCTATTAGAGTTGTTTTGCCTACGGCAGAACAAGCTTGTTGGGATGTAAAGGATGCGCATGCTCATGCATTGATTGTGCACCATTACTCCTCACATTTGTTCAATGAAATCTGCAAAACAGGCTTGGGATATTCTAGCAGGTCTTTATGCAAGCCGCAATGAGGCTAAAATTGCTTTGCTACGTAAAGAGCTGGAATCAAAGATTATACATGAGGAAGACGATATGGACACTTTCAAGGATATCAATAAGCAACTTATTTCTGTAGGTGAAGTCATTTCAGACAGTTCCCTTGTGCAGACTGTTCTTGATGCCTTACCAGATTCTTACAAGACTTTTTCTAGTACTTGGAGACTTATGGCACAAGGAAATCCTGAAGTTGTCAAGTTTGATGCATTATGCACATTGCTGTTGCAAGACTCACCTTCCAGAAAAAACAGGACTAGGCAGCGTGCAGTTGAACAGGGTTTTATTGCTTCTCAAAGAAAGGGTAGTAATAACAATGCAGCCACTTCTTATGGTTCTGCTGTGAGTGGCAAAACTTCTATTCCTAATGCTTCTGCTGGTAGCAATTCGTCTGGAAATTCTGGTGATAAGGGCAAAAAAAATATGCGTTTCCATTATTGTAAAGCTAATGATCACTTGATCAAGCAATGTCCTAAGTTGAAGGCCAAAGAGGCTAAGAAGAAAGAGGGTGGTTCCACTGCAAATGCTGGCTCCACTACAAATGCATCCATTGTTGAGTCTTCTGTGAAAGGAGACTTTGATGATGATGTTGATGCAGAATGGGCTTTTAGTGCAGAGTGCACTTAAAATCCTGGTGTCCATGATGCATGCATGTCAGTTGCTGCAGATTCACATGTGTGGTATTTTGACAGTGGTACTACAAAGCACATTACCTCACATCCTGGATTGAATTGTTCACCTCTCTTGAGTCTGTCCATCATGAGAATTCAGTTACTTGTGCCAACAATGCCTCTTATCCGGTTCAGGGGGTTGGAAATATTATGCTTACTGCTACAAATGGCAGTTCTTTCACACTTGTTGATGCACTTTATGTACCTGGGATCAAGAAGAATCTTTTGTCTGTATCTGCACTTGCTAGACTTGGACTTGTAGTCAAATTTGTGGATGACAGATGTACAATTCATAATCTCAATTTTGGTGATGAAATTGTTGCATCTGGCCTTTTGTGCCGTGGGCTGTATAAGCTCACTTTGTATGACAAGTGTGGACAAAATTTTACAAATGCAATTGCAGATTCAAGGGCTATTTTAGATGCAAAACTGTGGCATGCACGTTTTGGACATCTAAATTCTGCTAGTTTGCTGCATTTGCAGAAATCTGATATGGTTGCTTCTTTGCCGCCTCTTGAAGCACCTATCAAACATGTTTGTGAAGGTTGTATTTTGGGTAAAATGCAGTGTTCTAAGTTTCCAAAGGATGGTTCAGTTAGGGCCACATGCAGGTTGCAACTTGTGCATAGTGATGTTTGTGGGCCCATGCAAACTCCGTCCTTGGGCAATACCTGTACTTTGTGACTTTCATTGATGATTACTCCAGGCATGCATGGGTATTTCCGCCTAAAGCAAAGTCCGAAGTTTTTATGTGCTTCGAACAATTTCTAGCTATGGCTGAAAATGTATCGAAATGTACTATGGGCGCCCTCCGTTCTGATCGAGGGGGGGAGTATATGTCTAATGAACTTAATGCATTTCTGGCTAGTCGTGGGATAAAACACTAATGTATAGTGCCTTATACACCTCAACAAAATGGTGTTGTTGAGAGGTAAAACAGGTCACTTACAGAAATGGCACGATGTATGGTCAAAAGTCAAGCTTTGCCGCATTCTTTTTGGCTTGAGGCCATCATGTGTGCCACTTATGTACTTAACAGGTGTCCTACAAAAGCTTTGCAGTCTATTACTCCATTGAAGCATGGCATGTTAGAAAGCCTTCGAATGAGCACATGCGTGTTTTTTTCTGTTTGGCGTACGCTTTGGTGCCACAAACCCAACACAAAAAATTGGATGAGAAGGCTGTCAAATGTATTTTTGTTGGTTATAGTGCTGAAAGCAAAGATTGCAGGTTGTATCATCCGCAAACAAAGCGTATTTTGGTTTCACGAGATGTAGTGTTTGTGGAAGATTCTATTCAGTCCTTGTTGTCATGTACTAGAGACAGTAACGTAAGCTCACAGGACATTTATGACACTTTGTTGCCTCTTTTCAATGGTGGAAATACGAATGTAAATTCCAATTGAGGCACATGTACAACCTATGGGGGTTTCTAAAAATGTTACAGATCAGCCTATTACTGATGCAGATGTACATGATGAGGAAAGGGCCGAAAATGAGCAGGCTAGAGGTATGCCAAAATGGCTGGTGCATACATTGCGTGATATTAAATTAGATGCACCTTTGTCTAGTCGTACTCGTTTAGGCTCTGGCCATGCATCTTATGCATCAGATTGTTATGCTTTGGCTGTGTCTAGCCTACATGATGTTGAGGAACCTCTGTCTTTTGATGAAGCACATAATTTAGAAAATTGGATGGCTACCATGCAATCAGAATATGATGCACTTATAGAAAATGACACATGGACTTTATGTGATTTTCATGTTGGCAAAAAACCATTGGTACGAAGTGGGTTTACAAGTTGAAACGCAAGCCGGATGGTGAGATCGATCGCCATAAGGCTCGACTTGTTGCAAAGGGTTATGCACAACAAAAAGGCATAGATTATGAAGATACTTTTGCTCCCACTTGTCATATGACTACTGTGCATTTTTCTATGTGCATTGGCAGCTCATTTTGATTGGGATGTACATCAAGCAGACATTGTTACTGCTTTCTTGAATGGTGACATATTTGAGGAAGTTTATGTAACGTAGCCTCGCGGTTTTGTCAAGAAAGGACAAGAGGACAAAGTGTGCAAATGTAAGAAGGCTTTGTATGGGTTGAAGCAATCTCCTCCTGATTGGTATGAGAAGGTTGACACTCATTTAGTCAAACGAGGCTTTCGTAACAGTCCAACAGAAAGCACATTGTATGTAAAGCGTGAGGGTGATGTACTTCTCATTATGGTTCTTTATATAGATGATTTGTTGATCACTGGACCAAATAAGAGACATATTGTTGGATTTAAGGCTGATTTGAATGCTACTTTCAAAATGAAAGATTTGAGGCTGTTGCATTATTACTTGGGCATACAGTTAAAGCAATGTGATGGTGGTATTACCTTGTGTCAAAAAAGTTACATAGAGACATTGCTATGTAAGTTTGGACTTGAGGATTGCAAACCTATTGTCACTCCCATGGAAACATGTTTGAAATTGAGTCTTCATGATGCTGGTGATCCTGTAGATGTCACTCTTTACCAAACTGCTATTGGATGCCTCATTTATGTATGCAACATGAGACCGGATATTCAGTTTGCAGTCTCACAGGTCAACAGATTTATGCATAGCCCAGGGTCTAAGCATTGGCAGGCTATCAAGAGGATTTTCTGCTACCTTAGTGGCACTTTACATCTTGGCTTGTTTTATCCAAGGGGGGATCATTGCCACCAGACTTACATGCTTTTTCGGACTCAAATTGGGCTGGTTGTTTTGACACGCGAGTGGTCACAAGTGGTTTTTGTTTCATGCTTGGCAGTTCATGTATATCATGGTTGAGCAAGAAGCAACCTACTGTGGCCACTTCAGTTGTGAGGTTGAGTACAGGGCAGTCTTCACAGCTACGGTTGAGTGTGTATGGCTCAGACGCCTTATGGCTGATTTGGGTGTTGGACAGGACACTACCAACACTATCTACAATGACAGTCAGAGCACATTGGCAGTTGCGCGGAACCTAGTTTTTCATGCTCGCACAAAGCACATTGAAGTGAATTACCACTATGTCAGGGAGAGGCTCTGAGCAGGAGAGATCAGCTTGGCTTATGTGCCAACACAGGACAACCTTGCAGATCTTTTCACAAAGGCATTGTTTTGTGAGAAGCTGGAAGCTTTCCGCAAAGCTTTGGGCTTACTCCCCTTCGTGGACTGATCATGTCCTCAGGGCATGGCACTTTCCTTTACTCATGTGCCAGCTCTCGTTCATTGCATCACTCCAGGGGGGATTTGTTACCATATACATGTGGTAATGATGTGTGTGAAGACACTGAGACCGCTAGGGCATTTTTTCCCTCTGTAGGAGTTTTTCCCCCCGTGCATTGTATGTACACCCATCACTCTAGGGCTATCTATCTTTCCATTGCACACTAAGAAACACACTCTCTATTGTGTGCCTTGAGCTTCCTTCATCTTCTCCAAGCTGTGTGGGTTTCTCTGCAACCCTAATTCCAACAAGTAGAACCCTTAGAAAAAAACTTTGAGGTTAGTTGTACAGTATAGTACAAAAATAGAAGTTATTTATGATTTTTCATTGAAAATTATTAAGGAGAGAAAGTGGTTTCCAATCGAAATTATTTCATTGATCTTGGATATTGAGATGGTCTCTCTTAATATCTTGTAGAGCCTTGATAAGGTTAAAATCATCTCCTTGTTGGAGATCCTTGATATTGAGGTTGTAGAGCTCCATATTCTACGCAAGAAGAGGGCCTGAACCGGTGGCTATGGACGAATAGTAGTACCACAACTTGAGATGCCAAGGTACACTGCTCGCTAACCCTTTTTCATCCTTCTTTCTCCATAGCTTCATCCTGTGGTGAGTTGGCTCGTGCCAAGGTTGCAGATTTTAATGATTGTGCTTTGAACAAGTCGACGACTTTGTTTAAGAGTCACTCTCATAAGATTGAAGTGAAATGACTAAGTGGTCTTCTTTTCATACCATGTTGAAGATAATACTTGTGAGAATATCTCCTTGAGAGATTTAATACTCTTTTAAGTGAGAAATAAGACCTTTAAAGTCTCTGTAAAATGCCTTATAGATAACCACTAAGGGTGTGTGTGGTCTTCTTATCATACCATGTTGAAGATAATACTTGTGAGAATATCCCCTTGAGAGATTTAATACTCTTTTAAGTGAGAAATAAGACCTTTAAAGTCTCTGTAAAATGACTTACAAATAACCACTAAGGGTGTGTGTGTGTATGAGCATAAGGATTAAAACTTGGGCACCAGAGGCCTTGGGCCATTGCACATGTGGGGGTGCAAGTAATGGAGTGTGGAGGCTTGGGTTGTTGAGCTCCAAAAGGTAGCAATAGAAGGCACAAGAGGGCACAAAGTGGAGTGGCAGGCTACCGTAGGTCATGGAGAGAGAGAGAGAGAGAGAGAGAGAGAGGGGGGGGGGGGGGGGGGGGGGGACACAAGGCACTAGAGGAGGCTCCCTCCTTAGTTGGAGGTGCCCTTGAGGGCTTGAGGGCAGTGATGAGTTTCAAGCTATAGGTATGGAGATTTAGGCAGCACTCAGCTTGGGGGAAAATGCCATGCTCTCAAAATTCAAGGCTTTAAAAAGCCTCTTAATTTGAATTTTGGGATGACATCATTGCTTGAGTTCAACCATTGTCCATATTAGAAGAGAATCCTCCAAGTTTTACCAAGTAGATAGATAAGATAAGTTCCACTCCCATGGGATCTTTAAGCATAAGTAATTTGAAAATAAAATAAGCTTTAGATAATTAAAATAAGTATCTTAATTAAAAATACCACTCTAATACCATGTTGGAGAGAGAGAGAGAGAGAGAGAGAGAGAGAGAGAGAGAGAAGGGGGGGGGGGGGGGGGGGGGGGGGGGGGGGGGCACAAGGCACTAGAGGAGGCTCCCCTTAGTTGGAGGCACCCTTGAGGGCTTGAGGGTAGTGATGAGTTTCAAGGTCAAGAGCTCATAACTTTGGAGATTTAGGCATCACTCAACTTGGGAAAATGCCATGCTTTCAATAGTCAAGGCTTTAAAAACCCTCTCAATTTGAATTTTGGGATGACATCATTGCTTGAGATCAACCTGTTGGGGTATAAAGCCCAATGTGGTCGCCCAGGTAAGTGGGCGGGCCGCCAGGTATGTACACATATTCTTTTGTAAAAACCTAATAAGAACTCGCTATGCTCTACACATTACAGTAGAGCGAGTTCACCATATCGTCGTGCTCTTCCACTACAAGAGGCTATTCATGTTAGCGACGCTCACACAGCGACGCTCAAAATTTTTTTTCCCGGCGTCGCTATGAGCGTCGCAAATTTACAAAGAAATTTGCGACGCTTATAGCGACGCTCATAGCGACGCCGGCTGGGCTAAAAAAATAACCGAGCGCGCCCAAAAACTCAGATCTCAGATCTGAGTTTTTCGGCGCCCTCAAGCAAGGGGCAGGTAACGCTCTCCCTCTCTCTCTCTCTCTCTCTCTCTCTCTCTCTCTCTCTCTCTCTCTCTCTTTTTCTTCTCCACACACACACACACACACACATGGGGAGAGGAAGGAGAGCCAGGTATGCTCCTTCCCTCTCCTCATTCTCATGTTCCCTTCCCCTCTTTCTCTCTCCCTCTCTCTCTCTCACACACACACATAGTGTTTTTGAGAGAGAGAGAGAGAGAGAGAGAGAGAGAGAGTACAAACAAAAACAAAAACGCACACACACATACATAAACAAAGAATGCACACACACATTGAGAGAGGAAAAGAGAGAGAGAGCATGCATAAACAAAAAACGCACGCATTGAAAGAGGAAAAGAGAGAGAGAACATGCATAAACAAAAAACGCACACATTGAGAGAGGAAAAGAGAGAGAAAACATGCATACGATCCAAAAAAACGCACACACATTGAGAGAGAAAGAGAGAGAAACTAATTTAACGTCGTAGGAAACTAATTAAAATTAAAAGACCTAAAAATCTAGCCGACGAGGAGTTGAACTCAAGACCTATTATTCAA
The DNA here is from genome assembly GCF_014529385.1 of Adiantum capillus-veneris. NCBI lineage: Eukaryota > Viridiplantae > Streptophyta > Polypodiopsida > Polypodiales > Pteridaceae > Adiantum > Adiantum capillus-veneris. The sequence continues at coordinate 54,827,979 of NC_140949.1, read as the reverse complement.
GAGGGAAATGGCATAATCAATCTATCATACTTGGCATGGGTGATAGAAAGGTTATACCATTTATCTCTTTTTATTGGCACACACGCGCACACACACAAGAAGAAGAGAGTTATAACGTCGTAGGAAACTATCTTAAAAGACGTTAAAGATTAGGTTATATGTAGACTAACATTAAATTAGATTTAGGTTTATTTTTAACTAGATTTACGTTTATTTACGCTAGATTTAGATTTACGTTATATTAGATTAGATTTAGGTCTCCATAGACTGCGATGCCTGCATGAAGCGGGTGAAGAAAGCCCTCAATGGAATATAGGGTATTGCTGCCTTCACTCATGGTGGGCTCCGTCGATCCAAAAGTACTGGTGAAATGTCTTCAGAAGATAGGGAAGAAGGTGGATCTTCAGGGCGGCAAGAGTCACTACATCCCCGACACAATGACCATCTAGACAACCTCTAGTCATTCAACAGCAACTTCAAAGTTAGTAACAAGAGCAAGAACGGTCTAAAGGGTCAATTGCTGTCGTCAGATGTGGATGGAGATGAGGCAGCGTCACCGCCGGAAGTTAACTCTCACATCTTTAGTGATGAGAATGCCAACTCTTGCCGAGTTATGTGAAAAATTATGTGTTAAATCAGTTTTAAGGTTCTTATAATCCCTGTTAGTTTAGTTCTTTGTTTTTAATATAACATAATTTACGTTAGATTTAGATTTATGTTATATTAGATTAGACTTAGGTTTATTTAGGTTTACCCACACACACACACACACACACACACAAGAAGAAGAGAGTTTTAACGTCGTAGGAAACTATCCCAAAAGACGTTAAAGATTAGATTAGATGTAGACTTACGTTAAATTAGATTTAGGTTTATTTTTAGTTAGATTTACGTTTATTTAGATTTACGCTTATTTACGTTAGATCGAGTCCATGCAAGAATTACTTACGGTTTAGGGTTTAGAGTTAGACGAACAGTGAAAAGATCTACTGTGAAAAGATGTTAAGATGCTGTGAAGTGCTACAGCTAGAGAAGAGGCAAAGGGGTTTTGTCCACTACATGCAGTATCATGTAGACGTGGGTGTGTAGATTTCTTGTACCCACAAATATAGGTATTGACCAATAAAGACGAGATTATAACCCGGTGGTTCTGATCTCCGTGCACCTCTAGACCGAGGTGTGCGGGGATTGGACATGACTAGAGAATGTGAGGTAAAGAGAGAGAGAGAGAGAGAGAGAGAGAGAGAGAGAGAGAGAGAGAGAGAGAGAGAGAGAGAGATAAGACGAAGAATGCCAATAGAATATTAAATTTGTTGTCCAGGTTATAAGTTTTTTATATATCCTCATTATGAGTAGTGACGAGGATGTGGGACCGTCCAACCGAAACACCTATCTCTCAACGAGGGTCTAATGTCCTTGTAATCAATGCAAGCATGCTGTGCGACGGACAAGACGTGTTTCTTTGCAGCACGTTCGCGAATTTGGCGAGTTCGATCCATCTATTATAGATCGAGTTGTTGCCAATTATAACTCGTCGGACTCTGACGCTGGCCAACAAGTAGCAATCTTGCAACCCAATAGATGTGTTCGCAGGCGCTTTGGTCAAGCAGCATATGTGAGGCCACAAGATGTAGCCTCTGACAACTCGGGGGATGATCATGCAGAGCACATTCCCAACGAGGCAATGTTTGAGCCCGAGATTGATGAAATGATCGAGACGATCATGGATTCAGAAAGGCTTATCTATGATGATATGAAAAGTGAAGCCGATACGCCATTGTATAATGGAGCACGTATGTCTAGATTGAAAGCACTCCTGGTTCTTCTCAACATGCAGGCAAAGTTTGGATGGAGTGACACTAGCGTCACAACGCTTTTCAGGTGATCTATTACAATTAGTTTACTTTAATAAAACTCTAAATGTATAATGATCTGATAGATTTTTACACGACTGTATCATATTTTTATGTTGTGTAGATTGCTGAAAGAGCACATACTACCAGCTGACAATGTGATGCCAGATTCCCGAGATGAAGCAAGAAAGATTTTTCGAAACTTGGGGATGGATTACAATTCTATCCACGCTTGTCCTAATGACTGCATTCTTTTCAGAGGGGAATACATAGACATGGAGAAGTGTCTGAAATGTGATTCCGAAAGATATCGAGTAGATCTCCACGGGACAAAAATTCCACAAAAGGTTTTGCGACATTTTCCTCTACTTCCTCGCATCAAGCATTTCTTCGAATGTAAGTCCATGGCCGCCCTAGCATCATGGCATGAGGAGAATAAATCTTCGGATGGTGTGCTACGAATTCCTGCAGATTGCGCAGCCTGGAAACATATAGATGGAACATGGTCGGATTTTGCCAGGGAAGCTCGAAATTTGCGCTTAGGCCTGGCTATGGATGGCGTAAATCCATTTGGTCAAAGATCAACATCTTACAGTGTATGGCCCGTTGTCATCGTCAACTACAACATTCCCCCATGCGTAGAGGAGAGTCTGGTTTAGGGTTTATGAGTTTTTTAATTCTAACATAATGAAATCTTTGTATGTTTTGACAGTGGTCGATGACAGGACGTGATCCCACACCGTACGAGCGCGAGTACGCAGGCAGGAAGGGCTTAAACGCCCTGATGGACATTCTCAGTTCTCGCGGCGGCATGGTTAGTATTAGGGTTTACTCTTTTTTATTTTTTGTATTGTTTTATAAATGTCGTCATATGTTTATACTTACTGAAAGCTGTCTTATTGTCTTTTTTTGCAGAATCCGACAGATACGCCGCTTGGACGCGATGAGACGTCTGACTAGACGACGTCAGTTTAGCCGTAGCTAGATAGCATTAGTTTAGGGTTTCTCATAGCTTATGTATCATGAGACGGATTTTATACGTCTTTTTGAACCATGTATATTATTACATTTGTCACCGCAGTTCCTTTTGCCAATCAATTCTTTATGCCTATGATGTTGTACAATTGTCATTATTACATTTGCCAATCAATTCATTTTGCCTATGGTGTGTACAATTGTCAATTTTGCAAACAATGCGTCTTGTGGGTGACTATTTTGGGTCTATTATCTACCCTTGCACTTTTTTAAAAAAGTGAATCAAGTACAATATGGTTGATGGGTGGCAGGGCATTCAATGCCCTGCCATTGAATGCCCTGCCACCAAAAAAAAATTCTCTCGGGCGTTGCTATAACCGTCGCTATTTATGGCTCTGTAGCGTCGCTATGAGCATCGCTATAGTCTTCAGTGTAAACTGTTGGGGTAAGCCCAACTTGTGGTGACAAAGTGGTGTCTGTCTATGAGGCTTGCATAAATTGGTTAGACCGGAGGTCCCTAACACCTTAAGGTTTTGGGATCTGGATGGCTAGACCAATTTGTGGAACGTCACAGTTAAGCGCATATGCGTGGGAACAGTACTGGGATGGGTGACCTCCCGGGAAGTTGTTGCCCTCATGACCTACAACTGGTATCAGAGCTATGGTGACCGCGGAGAGCACGACGGCTTTGAGAGCTTCGAGGCGATAGCTCGCTCGCTCTCGACGGTGGAGTTCGATCGCGGAGTTTCACGGAGACCGATTTTAGCTTGAGGAGCATTGTCTTTGGAGCTTAGGAGCTTGGTGTGGTCAAGCTTGGTCGAGGAGGCGGTTGCGGCTTCCTTGGTGAGAGGAGCTTTTGAGCTCAGTCGAGCTCGTTAGAGAAGTGCTCGGCGGAGGAGAGCTTGACATTCGAGTGCTTGGATGCTGTTGTGGCAGAGCTCTTGTGTTGGAGCTTGCATTGAGAGGACATTGCATCACGTAGAGTGGAGCAGGAGCAGGTTCAAAACTGTGTGCAGCTCGTTTTTGCCATTTTTGGGCTCTAAAACGCAGTTTTTTGCGTAGCTCCGTCATACAGAGTCAGATCTACATGATCCAGGAGTCTAGGTCAGGGTTTTGGCACGCTCCGGATGCGATGGTGATGTCTATTTGCTGAAATTATGCTTTGAATTACAGCAGGTACAGCAGCAAGTTTATTTGTGCACTCTCGGGTCCCAAAAACACTGTTTTTGGCATAGCTTTCACACCCGGACTCGGATACATATGATCCAGGAGTCTACCTTGGGGTTTTGGCACGCTCCGGACGCACTCGTCATATCAGAATTTTAAAATTCTGAACGCTGAATTTTCTGCAACAGTAGTTGTTTATTGTGTGTCGAGGATTCCACACATGGTTTGCTCTCAGATGTGAGAGTGATATTTGCTGCAAGTTTCCTCACAGGTGGGAGGATACAATGTATGCCTTATGTGGTTTGATGCTCAGGGAGACTAATGTGATTGCATTTTGAGCTCGGCAATGTATGCCTCGAGCATGTTTTTTTTTTTGCAGTCACAGGTAGAGCAGATATTTGTGTACTATATTTGCAGGTGTTTGCAATGATGTATGCAAAATGTGGAGATTGGTGCATGCATTTGGAGTGCGGTTTGATGCGCTTTGGTTGCTCATAGTTTTGAGCGTGCAGTCAGTTTGGTTACTGGTTTTGTGGCCGTTTTACTGACGAAACTCTGGCGAAATTTTCCCAGGAGTTTTATGTGCATCATTCATGCGATCTAGGTAGAGATTGCGGGTTACACTCAGCATTTGTGTGCGGTGTTCTCTGCAGGTGGGAGATTTGTGCGTGTGTATGCATCGATACCGCACAGTGTGGGCTTGGTGATTAGCTCACGGGTTTGACAGGCGTACAGTTATCTTGGCACACTCACAGGAGTGAGTATTGTGATGTATGCTTGTGTGGCTACGAGCTAGGTAGCCGGATTCGAGCACTAATGGCTTGAGGTTTTTTCAGTAGGTTTCAGCTACAGGTTTACAAGTTTACAGGCAGGTTTGAGGGCTTATTTGGGCGCTGAATTTTCAGCCATTGTTTCCTCTTTGCAGGTGTCCATGTATGACTCAGTTGTAGGCTGATCTGGGACACGTTTGTGACTTGTTTATGCAGTTGTTTATGAGCTGAATTTTGGGGCTGTTTTGGGGCTGATTTGTAGCCATATCTTACAGCCATATTTGCAGACTTTTGTTGATGCGATTCGAGCCAGTTTAGGGCTGATTTGGTTGACATTTGCTACTCATTGTTGGTTGCTCTTTTGCGAGCATTATGGCTGATTTTTCATTTGACTTCCAGCGTTATGGTCTGACACAGTTTGATGGTGCAGATTTTGTTGCTTGGGAGGAGCATATGCTTGTTGCATTGGCGGATTTGGGGCAGGATAAACCCTTGCGTGGTTTATCGGCGAAGCCCAAGTCTATGTGTGATGATGATTGGCAGGATCTTGATGAGTTAGCAATGTCTACGATTTGTTTGCATCTGGTTGAGTCTGTTTACTGGCAGGTCTCGAGCGAGACTACAACTCATGCTTTATGGCAGAGTTTACATGCTATGTACGCGACATCCATGTCTACAGGGGAGTATAGTCCCACTTCTATGTCCATGGGAGAGATTGATCCCACATACAAGTCTCGACGGCGTAGAGACTTGACATGTTGGCATTGTGGACATAGAGGGCACATTAGGCGTCGATGTTTCAGGCGTTTGAGACAACGGAGGCGACAGATGCGTGATGCAGATTTGGGCACGACAGATGCTAGTGAGATCAGTACGGTGGTTACTGAGTATGCTTGTGACGGCGATGTCACATTTACATCTAGCTTGTCTTCAGACGATCTTATGTCTACGGATTGCATATCGGATTGCACATTGTCTTCACAGTGGTTACTAGATTCAGATGCTACTTTCCATGTCACGTCGCATCGTGAGTGGTTTAGCACGTTTTCTAGTGGGAGACTTGGTTGTGTGCACATGGCTGATGGTGTTGTGTATGACATTGAGGGTGCAGGAGATGTATGTTTGTCCTTGCCCAGTGGCATGAGATTTACCCTGCGTCATGTGCGTTATGTGCCAGATCTGAGACGGGATTTGATCTCAGTCAGACAGTTACGGGATAGTGGATGTCAGATTTTGCTACGAGAGCGAGATTTTGTGATGCATTTGGGTTCGCTAGTGATTGCGAGAGGTGCCAGGAGTGGTACAGGTTACCCATTGCATGTGGATCACGCGAGAGACGGTGTTGTCTCTATGATCACGCAGCCAGGTAGAGAGCGAGAGAGCAGGCGAGTCTCTTTTGCTTGTGGGTTGCAGGATGCTTTGCATGGAGTGCAGAGTAGTGAGCTCGTTGTGCACACAGTTGGGGCACGACTTGAGCAGTCACACAGAGAGGTGACAGAGTCAGACATGCATGCTTTGCTAGTGACTGAGCAAAGTAGAGAGTCAGTTGTGCGAGATACTTCTATGCAGGATAGACAGGTAGAGCGGTCTTGCTCTAGTGAGTCACGACAGGAGGACGTTGTGCAAGAGTCTATGCATACGGAGTTAGAGCATGAGAGCTCTAGTGAGTCACAGCAGATTGAGTGGTCATGTTTGCAGTGGATGATTGCAGAGGAGGCTGAGATGTCAGCGATTATGCAGTCATTCCTTTCTATGCTCGACAGTGAGCATGGGGATATAGTTGTGCAGGATATGTCTTCCAGCAGACACCTAGAGCAGCTGGTTTGCTCTGAGGTTGCACGACAGGTTGATGCATCTTTTGCGGACAGTCAGGAGATGCATGTGGCTGACACGCCTTGTCAGTCAGAGATGCCTATTGCCAGGGATATATATGTTGATGCATGCTCCGTAGAGCTAGCAGGGCCCGCTAGCATTGCATCGGCATTCGGTGGTCTCATGTATGAGATGCTGATCTTGAGACCGGATATCGCAGCTACAGTGGGAGCATATGTAGTTGGGGTTGTCAGTCGTTTGTTGACTGATGATGGCATAGTGCACGAGGGAGATATGCAGGTATTGCGTACATACTTGCAGTACGTGTGCGGTACGTCTGGTGGTGTATGGACTTACACGGGAGCAGGACAGCCGGATGCACACGATCACAGCCAGCCAGTGGGCATCGGTTGAGAGCAGTTTTCTATCACCTTTTGTAGTCTTTAGACTAGGTTCCCTTGCTTAAAGGCACAGTCGCCTTTAAGTGGGAGGTTGTTGGGGTATAGGCGCCTGTGCCTTGCCCGGCCGCCCAGAGTCTGGGCGCCCACTGACTTGTATACCTTATACATAGCATAAGTGTATAGGGGGTTGCTCACTCTTTTGAGTCTCCCCACCCATATCTGTGTCGTGTGTCTCCTTCTCTCTCTCACTCTCCGCCTGTGGTGCTCCCCGATCCCCTTCATAAACGTCGCTATAACCGTCGCTATGAGCGTCGCTATGAGCGTCTCTATATAGCGACGCATATAGCGACGCTCTCGTAGCGACGGTTTTAGCAACGCCGGGGGTTATAAAAACCCAGTGTATTTCCGTCGCTAACAGCGTCACAAGAGCACACAACCTCTTGTAGTGTTCTTCTCGCACTCTCTCTCTCACGTCGCACTTCCGCTCGTACTCCTTCAACTTGTATCAGACCTCAGATCGAGGCTCGGGGCAGCACTGCAGGAGGCTAGAGTCACCAACTCAGATTGGAGTGAAATTCGATAGGTCATCTCGGCCATTTTCGACTACATGGTCTCGACGGGTGCAGATCCGACTCTGCAAATTTGGGGTTTTCGGCCTACGATTGCAAATGCTGAGGATATCGACACTCCCAGAGTGTTGATTTGTGGGTGTCTACACATCGAAGGACGGCTCACAGTTCTTAGAGGCGTGTCACATACGACACGGGCGCATCTACACACAGACTGTAGGCGACATCCACTAGTTCATCAGGTAGATTGTGTTTGCTGCTTGATATTCCAGATTTCATCATGACATTGCAGGTACTTGCACATGGGATGTATTGTCAGAGATGATGTATGTCTGTTGAGGGTTTGCTGGCTGTGAGTCACGCAGCAAACAACCGCTGCAGCGGTTACAACATACAGTGGGAAATTTGTGGATGTATGACTTTGTGGGAAGTCTATGTACTGTCAGATTTACTGCAGCCTTTGTTGAGGGTCGAGTGAGGTTTTATTGAGCTGGGGGATTCTCGAATGTTGAGATCCTTTCGGTGATACAGGTCTTAGAGCGATCCCTCGAGCACCCTTAGATAGGCAGCTAGGATGTATTGACTGTGAGTTAGACAGTTGGGATTGCATCTTTGCTTTACTGCCGTTGAGGCATTGTTGCAGTCTATGCTTACAGGACAGTGACAGGACAGTCAGAGACAGTACATGTGCAGGACAGGTTTACCCACAGCTTACAGTGTCAGAGAGACAGTGGTTTTTTGAGATGTTTTTTGGTCTGTTTTTGAGTACACCGGAGCCATTTTACAAAGGAGACTCTGCCGAAATTTATGCAAAATGTGAAGCTTTCTTGGTTCATTTGACAGGTTGATATTGGTTCAGAGGTCAGTTTACAGGGGAAACTCTGCCGAATTTTTCCCAGGAAAGTAAACCACTGTGAAGCGTAGCTATGGCTGGATCATAGGACACTGCTCTTTACAATATCAAGAAGCTGGATGGAACCAATTTCCCATTGTGGAAGAAGCAGATTTGGCACGTGTTGGTACAAAAGAAGGAGATAAAACCTATAAAGCTCAAGGGGATAAAACCAGAAGATATGGACGAAGATGAATGGAGCGAAATGGATGAATTGGCACTTTCTACCATTATGCTGACTTTGGCAGAAAGCATTTACTTCAATGTAGCAGACGAGATGTCAGCTTATAAAGCATGGTTAAAGCTGAGTGATCTTTATGAGAAGCAGAGTGCAGCTTCACAAGTATACTGGCTTAAGAAGCTTGTTGACTTGAAGATGAAAGAAGGGACACCTATGTCCAATCATCTGAATGAATTCAACACAATCTATAGTTAGTTGTCAGCTCAAGGTGTCAAGTTTGATGAACCTGTTAGAGCTATGTTCCTATTGATCACATTGCCGGAAAGTTGGGACACTTTTCGCACAGCTTTGAGTAATTCTGCACCTCCAGATGGTTTGAACATAGCAGGTGTAAAAGGAAGTCTGCTTACTGAAGAAACCAATAGAAAGACAATGGACAAAGGCAAAGGAACAGCCTTAGTTGTCAGGGGAAGGACCAAAGAAAAGTACAAAGGTGGAAAGAGGAATCAGTCTCGTAGCAAGTCCCACAGTGCTAAAGGCAAGAGTGACATAGAATGCTACCATTGTGGCAAGAAGGGTCACATGAAAAGAGACTGCAGAGAATGGAAAGCAAAAAAAGGCAAAGAGAAAGCTGAAGACCATGGTGAGAAGAACAAGTCCTCAGTGAAGATTCAAGAAATAAATGTGACAAACACTGTTGCAGAGGATGACAGTCTAGTGTCAGGAGACATCTACTTCTTGAAGAATACAATGGACTCAGCTCTTCTTACAGCATCTGATGGAAATGCACTGAGTGACTAGATTATAGACTCAGGGGCATCACTTCATGTGTCTCCAAACAAGGAGTGGTTTACCTCTTATGTGACCACTAAAGATCATGTTCGGCTAGGCAATGGGCAGACATGTGAGATCTTAGGTGTTGGAGATGTTCAATTGAAGTTTCAGAATGGCTCTTCTTTCACGCTGAAGAATGTGAGACATGTTCCCTCAATTACAAAGAGCTTGATCAGCATAGGTTTACTTGATGATGCTGGCTACGTCACCACTTTTGGACAGAACATGTGGAAGATATCCAAGGGTTCTATGACAGTAGCACATGGAGTAAAGTCTGGAGGACTTTACATGATTTATGTATCAAATGTCTCTAAAAATGTAATCAATGTAACCGAGCAGCCGAACGTTTCTTTGTGGCATAGCCGGTTAGGACATATGTCCAAGAAGGGAATGGAAATCTTGTCTCGTTCTGGTTATTTGCCTGGCTTTTCATTTAATGATTTTGAATTCTGTGAACATTGTCTGTATGGTAAGCAAACACAGCAGCCACATAAGCATAGAAGCAGTAGAAGAGATACACAGTTGGCACTTGTTCATAGTGATTTGTGTGGACCTATGCCTAACCTATCTCTAGGGGGAGCTTCTTACTTTATGACATTTATAGATGATTACTCGAGGAAAGTATGGGTTTACTTTCTCAAGCACAAGGATGAAGCGTTTAGTGTTTTCAAAACGTTTGTGACACTTGTGGAGAATCAGAGTGGCAAGAAGCTTAAATGCTTACGCACTGACAATGGTGGAGAGTATGTTTCAAAGGCCTTTCAGGACTTTTGTGAGTCAAAAGGTATAAAACGTGAACTTACTGCTCCTTACAATCCTCCTCAAAATGGTGTTCTGAGAGGATGAATAGGACCATACAAGAGAAGGTCAGAAGTATGTTGTCTAATGCACAACTGCCAAATGGGTTTTGGGCTGAAGCTGTATCAACAGCTGTTCATCTTGTAAATAGATCTCCTAGCAAGGTTTTGCAGAAGGATTCAGTGCCAGAGATGGTATGGTCAGGCAAAATGCCCTCATACAAGCATCTCAGAGTCTTTGGCTGTGAGGCATATACTCACGTTCCAAAGGAATTTAGGAACAAACTTGAGCCAAAGAGTAGAAAGTGCATCTTTCTAGGCTATGGTAATTCTGGTGAGATGGGGTACAGACTTTGGGATCCCGAATCCAGAAAGGTTGTCCGCAGCAATGATGTTCACTTTAATGAATCCAAATATCATTCTAAACCAGAGAGGGTTGAGGAGATTAGAAGAGTTGTCTTCCAAGAAGATGGACCTGCACGTGCAAGACAAAATGTCAGGGCTCAAGAGGAGCAAGGACAGGATAGAGTGGAACCACAGGTTGTGGCTGAGCCTGAGCCACCTATTGTGCGTAGATCTGGACGTGTCACGCAACCTCCTGATAGGTTTGTTCCATCTATGAACTATGTCATGTTGACTGATTGCAATGAGCCTTCATGTTACAAGGAAGCAGTGCAAATGAAGGACTCCGGGAATTGGCAATTGGCCATGCAGTCAGAGATGACAGCTCTGCATAAAAACAAGACATGGAAGCTAGTTAAATTACCACAGGGCAAAAAGGATCTACCTTGTAAATGGGTTTACACGTATAAGATCACCACTCATGATAGTCAGCCAAAGTACAAAGCAAGGCTTGTTGCCAAGGGCTTTAAGCAAGAACAAGGCATTGACTTTGATGAAGTCTTCTCTCCGGTGGTCAAGATGACTACAATGAGATGCTTTCTTGCATTGGTTGCCATATTAGATTTGGTGTTGCACCAAATGGATGTCAAGACAGCGTTCTTGCATGGTGATTTAGACGTGGAAATTTACATGCAGCAGCCAGAAGGGTTTGTTGAGAAAGGCAAGTAAGATTGGGTATGCTAGTTGTTAAAGAGTCTTTATGGCTTAAAACAATTACCCGAGGGCATGGTACCATAAATTCCATAAGTTTATGCTTTCTCAAGGCTACAAACGTAGTGAGTTCGATCATTGTCTATATACAAAGAAGGCTAAGGATGGCAGTTGGCTGATCCTTATTTTATATGTGGATGACATGTTGATTGCTGGCAAGCACTTGGAAGAAATTTCAGCTTTGAAGTCAAAGATGGCAAAATCGTTTGACATGAAAGACATGGGTGAGGCAAGTCATATACTTGGTATGCGCATTGAGAGAGACAGATCAAAGAAGTTGATTTGGTTATCTCAAACAGAGTATATTGACAAGGTTTTGCAACGTTTCAATATGGAGAAGGGAAAGGCATTGAGTGTTCCATTGCCACCATATGTGAAACTTAGCAAACAAGATTGTCCTGTGTCTGAGGAAGAACATGCAAAAATGGATAAGATTCCATATGCGTCTGCAGTGGGTAGTTTGATGTATGCAATGATTGCTACTCGCCCAGACATTGCATTTGCAGTGGGAGTAGTAAGTCGATACATGTCAAACCCAGGCAAGAAACATTGGGAGGCAGTGAAAGGAATATTGAGATACCTGAAAGCTACAAAGAGTATGCGTATATGCTATGGGAGTCAGGAGCTAAGTGTAAAAGGTTTTACAGACTCAGATTATGCAGGTGACTTAGACAACCGAAGGTCTACGTCCGGGTATGTCTTTACATTGGCTGGTGGAGCAGTATCATGGCGTTCTAGATTACAAGATTGTGTTACTCAGTCTACTACAGAGGCTGAATATGTTGCAGCATCAGAGGCATGCAAAGAATCAATTTGTCTTAATCGACTAGTAACAGATTTGGGAATCAAAGAAGAGATGCCTGTGTTATATTGTGATAGTCAAAGTGCTATACAATTGGCTCGCAATCCAGTTTATCACTCAAAGACAAAGCATGTGGATGTGAAGTATCATTTCATCAGGGAAATGCTCGAGAATAAGCAACTTCAGCTTGTCAAAGTTCACACCACAGAAAATCCTGCTGATCTACTTGCAAAAGGACTTCCCTTAGAGAGCTTTGCGCATTTTTGCAAGCAGTTAGGTGAGGGTAGTACATCACTTCTCTACATCTCTTGTATATTAGCTTGTATAGTAGCTTCTCTCACACTTAAAGTACCACATTGGACTTTAAGTGGGAGGTTGTTGGGGTATAAAGCCCAATGTGGTCGCCCAGGTAAGTGGGCGGACCGCCAGGTATGTACACATATTCTTTTGTAAAAAACTAATAAGAACTCACTATGCTCTACACATTACAGTAGAGCGAGTTCACCATATCGTCGTGCTCTTCTTCTCGCACTCTCTCTCGCGTCGCACTTCCGCTCGTACTCCTTCACAACCATTGTCCATATTAGATAGAGAATCCTCCAAGTTTTACCAAGTAGATAGATAAGATAAGTCGCACTCCAAAGGGATCTTAAAGCATAAGTAATTTGACAATAAAAATCAGCTTTAGATAATTAAAATAAGTATCTTAATTAGAAATCCCACTCTGATACCATGTTGGGGAGGGGGAGAGAGCGAGAGAGAGAGAGAGAGAGAGAGAGAGAGAGAGAGAGAGCTGGACACAAAGCAAGAAGCAATACTTAGTAATAATGGTTGGTGGAACTATGCCATAAACATAAGTAGTGGCTTACATAGCCCCAATGATGTGCAATTGGCATCATTGATTGGATCACTGAATAGTGATCTAATGAACTATGTCAAGTGGAGAAGTCTAAGCTAGAGAGATCCCATATAGCTATCAAGAAGAACCCCTAGCATTTAGGCAAATGTTTGCTACCCCTATGCTAGTAAAATTCTAAAGGAGGAAGACCCTTTTTTCTTTGTAGTTAATGCTTTAGAAGTGCTACCAATGCATCGTTTTTATCATTGATAATAAAAATTGTGTTTTTGAATGTTATTTGTAAGTTAAAGCTAATGAGATGACTAAAATTTATGCCAAATCCAAGGTATCTATGGGATTTATAACAAAAATACCCATTATAGAAGGAATTTCAGCTTTAAGTCGCGGTATGTGAGCATTAGGTTTTATTGCAAACTTGTTGGTTTTCAATTCATAAAAGAACGATGTTTAACTTGGGATGAATCACATTTAACATATACATGCCCGTTTGACTCTTTGAGCATCGTCCAACATTCTCATGTTCAGTTTGTGCCACCCCATTGGAGGGGAAGTAATTCTTCATGTCAATGGCTCCAATCACATTGATGTTTCAAGTAGGCTTCCTTTTAGGGAACGTCTTTGTGTTGTAGGTGATCAAAATGCTCACCTTTTCTTCTTTTAATTAGGAAACCCTACATGAAGGGGGGTAATCGTAAAACAAAAAGTGATGTGACGGATTTGACGTGACTAGCCTCATGCACATATGCAAAGGGTAGGGGGTAAAAAAACCGTTTTGTAACTCCACCTCGTTGTGGAGGGGGAGGGGGTAGCTCAAAGAAGTTAGCCCCCTCCCGTGTTGGGATTCCTTATCTATTTTGATCAAATCCCTTGAGAAGACAACATTGCTTCTCTAAGACACTTTGTAAAAGTCACATGTGCATTGTGAATCCTCATATTGATCTTTTGAAAATGACATTTTGTCAAATGTTCTCTCTTTATGGAACTAGGTGGATGGTTAAATGCTAAGAAGGTTCATGGCATACGAAGTTGTAAAAGTTGCTATGTTTCAAAAATCTTAGGGACATATTGGTAACTCTTGTTATTTTACTATAGCGAATCTCGCAAGATGCGCCATCATCAAGGTTTGGAAGCGCATCTGCAAAAGTCGAGATATAGGCACCAATAGGAATCATGCTCGATAGGGCACGCTCAGAATGCGTCGCCCACCTACATCACTTCGCTCAGCAAGATGAAGTGACCATCGCTAGAGATCTTTTACATAAAAAAATAATTGCGTCTTGCCTTTCGGACTTAACATCTGCTCCCTCACTATTCTCGGCCTTGCTCGTGCTGCTTGATCTACCAGTTGCCCTGTGCTCTTGCCTGCAATTTGCCCCGTCTTCTGCTCGTGCTCGCCTCCACTGCCACAAGGCGAACTGAGCATGCGCTTCTATTTCCCTTTTATATTAAATGAAGCATCTATCAGAGTTTCGTATTAATGGGCATTTTAAAAAATTGTTTAGCACATACTTGCTTTATTCTACTATCTTTTCATACGTCGACGTACATGAGTGAAAGCATAAGTACATAAATTTATGTATGTGTGCATGCATAGAGATAGTAAAGCACGTGCACACACGCGTCCAAATATATATTTGTATGTATGTATGCACACACATGTATGTAAGTATATGTGTGGTGTATGCATGCATGTCTATGTTTATATAACACATATAGACATGCATTACACACATACATACGTGTTATATAAACATAGACATGCATGCATACACACATACATACATACATACATACATGCATGTGTGTGTGTACATGCATATATACAAATGTATATAAATAAATGTGTGTGTGTGGGGATTTTCTCCTTTACCCCTCTTCTCTCAACTAACTATCTTGATTTATCAACCAGCTCAAAGCTAAGCTGAGACATCGAGCAGTGCCTGTCCACCCTCGGGCAGGGGTTGAGCTTTTGATCCCACGAAGGCTTGACCAAATAGGAGGAAATCGTGCTCTTTAGGGGAAAACACATACCCAAACACTGTGTCCTGTAGAGCCCTCTATTGTCCACATCCTCGGCCGCTAGTGGGACGGGGCTCCAGCTCGGAATTTCGGATGATGCGACTTCCGAGTTCCGACCGAAGTGGATATAGGCCTATTTGGAGTCTGGACCCGCGACAGCAACTTTGTGTCTGCAGGCTGCATTGCTGCGCCTTAAAGATAGGCTCAAAGCCTCCAATGCCGCACAGGGACGAAAATGCATTTAGCGCCTCGCTGCAACACCTGCTTCCTCTGCATTCCGAGGGTCGTATCCCAAAGTTGAATCTAATTCCGCACTTTTACGTTGCTACATTCAGAGATTTTCTTCAGATCCTAATAATCAGTTGCATTCCTCCATCGCCATTCAGGAGTGTACGATGTGATACCTCACACACACACATACAATGTCCTTAGAGAGGGAGCTTCTCCCCTTCCCCTCAATGTCTCTCAAGCGCATGGCATACAACTTTGATGGGCAGGGTAATTTCCACTCCAAACCATGGGACCTTGACGCTTGGGAAGGGAAGCAGGGGGAGGCTGCTGGTTGTGACCTACATTTCTCATGGTATCATGTTGAACTGCCCCGGTCTTACACTAGTTTGGCTTCAGCTGCACAATACCTGATACTTACTTTGTGCCCTCCTCTGAAGCTCCAAGACATACTCGCGCTTGCCAGTAATGGACCATTTTGCGGGTTTGTGGATGGAGCCATCATCTTCCGTGCCAACTCTTCAGGCCCGACAACAAGTCAATACACCCAGAAGCTCGCCGGACGTGTGACTAGGACCTCTGTCATAACTGTCTCTCTTGGTCGAATTCCAAAGCTTGAATTTTCCACATTGTCAAATGGTAGCTTTCTGTCGGAAGTTCCACGCTTGGCGAACAGGACAAGATCTGATTGTTCCGAACATGGGGGATTTGTCATTCAAGAACATGTGCTTGAATTCTACCTGTTAAGAAACCATCTTGAGGATGTGAATCATCGCATACCGATGTGTGTTTCCACTCTTGTAGTGCATGTGATCGAGATGCACATTGATCACTTGCAGGATATATTGACCAAGCTTGAGCTCGATTTGGATGAAAGTGAGCTCGAACTTGACCAAGGTAAAAGAGGATTTGACGAAGATGTATAGGATGTGATTGTGCAAATCAACATCATAATGGTGTTATTTATTGCATAGCACATCAGAAGGTTTAGTTATTTCCTTACTACTTTGTAGTAGTACATATGCATTGACAAGTGTTTTTATAGGTGGGCACTTGATAAAGCAGCAAAGGCTTGTAGATAGATTATTCCCCAATATGCAGCTTAGACTACAACGCCTTTTACAGGTAATGTTTCGTTTGATTGCTTGTTTATCATTTATTGTTTCCTGTGCTGAATCTTTTTATGCTGCTCTGTTAGGTTCTTTCGCGTTTGATTGCTTGTTTATCATTTATTGTTTCCTGTGCTGAATCTTTTTATGCTGCTCTGTTAGGTTCTTTCGCATGGAGAGCAAATCCTTCCAAGGTTGAATGAGAAGCTTGCCAGCCAAGATTGGTCTGTTTTGGAGGATATGACTGCTATGCAAGCATTGGTAGGCCGCCTCCAGAAGCAAAAGGAAAATGCTGGGTTTCTGGCCACACGTATAAATGCTCTACAAGGTGGTCTGGATACGTGGCAATCAGAGCAGATAAACAAGAAGCTTTATTATCTTTCCTTTTCCTCGATAATATTTCTGCCTCTGTCGATTGTCACTTCAGGTTGGTCTTTTTCATTGAATGTTTGTATCCAAGGTAATAGATTTGACATGAATGCTCCTGGATTTCCTGGTTCTTTTATTAAGAAGGACCAATACACAATTTGTTATGCAATTTGGTGCTCTTTTTTCTAGGAGTAGAACCTTGGATTCTATGGCACTATTATGGACCAGTATCATTTCAGGCATGTTACTCTTGCTGCTGTTGAGAAGCCATGTTTTAGCAGCTATGCACGTCCTCAGCCCAGTTTTATGCTGCTAAGCCCTTGACCGGACATATGGGATGAGTACGTGCACATCAGTGATGATAGACATACGGGTTCTAGGATGGCTCTAGATGTCTTGTTCCTTCCTACTTCACTGACCTCTCTTCTCCATACTACATAGTTGCCTTGTGTATGTATGTGGCATTGTAGGTGTTCTCTAGTGTCAGTTGATCTTTTTGGAGTCGGGCCAGATTGGAGTTAAAAGTGTCCACCAGATCACAGGCCAGTCTGTGTCTTCCTTGCATCTTCGGTTGCCTATTCTTACATGGTATCAGAGCCTTGACATCTTGACTGCCTTGGATTCCCAGTGTAGGCTGAGCCGGTGTTGTATTAAACTTCATTGAGAGAGAAGAAGCTTGCTGTTTTTTTCTGGTTTTCTCTAGTTTGTTGCTGATTTTGGTATGTGGAGGCTATGGACCCTCATCTGCGACTTCCTTGTCTTCTACCCTTATTTAACTCAACCTCCCTTCAATGAGGGGAACCCTATAGAGGATTGCTTCGGTTTTCCCATATGGAGTTATGTTGCTGTGCCTAAGCATGCGGCTTTTGGATCTAGAGGGGGAGCCAATATTTTCTTGGCTTTCTTCCTCAAGGAGAAGTTTTTGGACAATAATGGGATCTTCTTTAACAGTTGTGGAGCAGGTTCCTATGGCTGTGCTTTCTTTGAGGATATGGATTGGCAGATTTTCTGTGGCTTTTGCAATTGCACGTTTACTTTCTTGGAGTCGTCAACGAAGTTATCTATTAGAGGACTTTATGGAGGCTGATATGGTGTTGTATAGGTAGATGTGGAGTTTCAGCCGGTCTTGTATAGGCAGATGTGAAGTTTCAGCATGTCTTCAGAGAGGGGTAATAAGTTGATGATTAAGTTGCATCCTTTTTTCAGTTGTAGAGCTTGCCTAGCGTTTTGCAGTTTCCAGCGTCAGATCAGCCCCAGTGCATCAGCGTTTTCAGTTTTCAGCACTTCGACACAGCAGATCAGCCCCTAGCCTCGCAAATCTCACCTACCTGTAGTAGATCCTCGCCGTACCGATAGATCAGCCAGTGTTTTCAGATTCAGCCCGCTGTCCGCAGATTTCAGCATCTGCGTTTTCAGCGCATCGTGGCCATCGCCATCCTCGCTGACACAGTGTTAGAATTCAGCAGAAAGTTAGCATTTGCAGATTTCAGCGAGTCATCATTGTCGTCGACATCGTCGCGACAAGTCCATTGCATCTAGACCATTGTACCAGATTTGTGCAATCAATAGCATAGGCCATAGAGAGGGGGGCCCTTGGAGGAGGGTTTGAGAACCGTCTGGTGTCGTATTTTTCTCTCTCTCTCTCTCTCTCTCACAGTCTCAACACCTTCATTCACAGTGTCATTCACTTTGCTTGTGATCATTGCACTCTCTCACTAAAGGAACGGAAGGCTCTCCCTTCCGTAAGTAAAAGGAACCCTTGAGCACGGTTCAGAGCACTCATCTTGAGCAAAGTCAACATTCACTTCCGTTGCACCTTACATTGGTATCAGAGCTTTGTCAGTGTTCCTTATCACTCAAGGAAAGAACCACAGGAAATTTTTTGCTTGTTGCGGTCACACGTAACCCAAGTCCACTTGGGCGTGTCGATTCCTAATCGTGTTTTTGAAGAGTGACAGGTAACCCAAGAAAGAAGGGCTTGTCCAGCCTCCCCTTGTTCCTCTTTTCACTCATTGAGAGCAGACCGTACTTAGCGGTTGGCCAATTGACGTGAGGTGGGAAAAAGCAACCTTGGTGTGAGCGCAAGGCTGCCAAGGGGTGCGCCCGTGGGGAAGAGTCGAGCTCGGGTAAGAGAAAAGCCTTCTCTAACACCGATTGCAAGCTAAAGAACTCAAGAACCTCAAGAACCCAAGTTCCTCACGAACTTAAGTAACCAAGATCTCAGTGTATGGTCATCACCCGAAGCGGCATGGATACTTTGCGTGAAGGTGATGAGCATGGAGGTGGTGACAAAGAATTTTCTCCACCAGGAGGTTTTTCCGACTCTCCCCCTTCCCCATCTACGCCACGGGTTGAACCAAATTCTATGGAGGCTTTGGTCAAGACGATGATGGACATGATTCTACAACAAGAGGCGCAACTCGCCGCCTTGGATCGAGACCGCGAAGAAAGAAAGACAGCCTTAGAGCGTGAGCGTGAGTAAGCGTGCTTGGAGGCCAAAGAAAGAAAGGCAGCCTTGGAGCGTGAGCGTGAGCAAGCGTGCTTGGCGGCTGAAGAAAGAAAGGTAGTTATTGAGCTCGAGCGTGAGCAAGCACGCGAAGCCCAACACATAGCGGCCGAAGAAAGACGAGCGGCCTTGGAATTAGAACGTGAGGCACAGAGAGACCAAGGCATGCAAGAGTTGGTCCTACAGGTACTCACCTCAAAGTTCGAGCCACTCAAGGATGTGGGAGAATCATCAGGTAGCACAAGTCGAGAAGCGGATTCCAACAACCCCGTCACTGAGAAGTTGACGTTCAGTAAGTATGACGGTAAGATGGATGCTAATGTTATTCGTTCTTGGTTGCATTAATCTAATGCTTACTTTGCGACAGCTAAGAAAACAGGAAATAGCAAAGTGTTGACGGCAGCCATGTATCTTGCCGGTGATGCCATTAATTGGTATCATGCATGGCAAGAGGCACAGTTGACTGCGCACCTAGAGGAAGCCGAAGAAGGCGTGCCTCTTTCCTTCAATTGGGCCGACTTCCAAGACAAGCTCAAGGCGCGGTTTATGCCACCTCAATACTTAGCACTGTTGAGAGGAGATTGACGCAATCTCAAGCAAAATGGTATGCCAGTTATGTCTTTCTCTAACCATGTTTTGTAGCTCGGCACCCAATTACGCAAATCGGATGAGAGCGCAAAGAGGCATTCCTTTTCGGGTTGGTAGAAGTGTAACAGACTTGGACACTCCAAGTCGAGAATCTACCGCGACACCACAAATAATCACTTCAAACAGTTCACAGTTCACAATTGATTCGACACTAGCCCGACGGAGTTCCGTGCCTAGAGATATTGGCCCCAAAGACTGGCGCCCCTTTCGGTATTTCTTTTTATATTAGTCTGTGTTCAAAGTACAAGAGTGTAGGCAGGCGCTCACACTCGGACTCTGCGTCCAGATGCTCTCAATTGTGAGGCCGTGCCCACGTATTCAAAGGTTTACATGGGATGCTAAAAGCAGAGCTCCAAAAGGTGGTAAACTCAAAAGCTTGTTCTCTCTCTCTCTCTCACAAGCTCTCTTGAGCCAAAAGAAATAAAGCAAGAGCTTCTCTCTCTCTCTCTCTCCCATGCTACATCGCGTAGAAAAAGCAATGCCCAAAAGCTGAAATCCGTACGCTGCCGCCACGTCATTTGTCCGTATTGCTTTTCCGTGAATCGCGCCGCAATCTGCGGAAGTCCGTACAACAGTGCCACGTGTCAGCGCCGTACTGCCTTGCCACGTCAGCCTTTCAGCGTGATTTTCGGGGGTTCCCGAAGGCAGCCACATCATCAGGGCAGATAGTGTGTGTGTGTACTGGGCAGCCACGTCACCATTTGTGACATACCCCCCTCTTGAAAGCATTTAATCGCCCTCGATTACGCCTGCAAAACAGACAGAAGCCATAAATTGCCTTAGCAGACACTGACTGTTAGTACCGACGCACTAGGAACATACATCTAGCGCATGTACCAATCGACAGTCACATCACACCACATTACATCACAGGACATCACATGACAAATCACATTCAACATTCATTTGGATCTCAAACCATGATTTATCGGCAATGCAATTAGCAACCGCATCTAGATCCATTCAAGACCTCATCGATGCCCGATTGACTAGTCCCTATTGCAACCATGTCTATCGAGATCATTTAGACCAAAATGCTACAGTCATTTCGTCTATCAATTCCTGCACTTAAAAACAAGTCAAGAACAAATCAGTTTCATATTCGGGAATTCCATTTCATAAAGTCATACAACAGAATACTGTCAGCTCTCAGTATCCCTGAAGCTCAAAGAGACATCAATGACTCTAGTATTCAAAAATCAAGGCATCTGTTGACAAAGGAGCGGAGTAACTCCCCTCTTGTGCAACCCACTGCTCCAGATCTCCGGCCAAGCTGAATTCGGGGTTCCATTTGGAGTAGACTATGCTAAACCAAAAGCTTCAAGGTAAAGTTTCACAATATGAGGAGTATCTACTAGGTCCTCCTCCTCCATCCACTTCGCATCCAATGCAGGATAGTTCTTGAATTTAACCAAGAACCGCCTTCTCACTTTACCCTTATTCTTTCTGTCCTTATGTGCCAAAATCTGTTCACGAACAAGGATCTCCTTGTTTTCTTCCACTTCGGGTTGCTCATCAGGCTCCCCATCTTCAGGCACATCATTTTTAAAAGGTTTCAAGAGACTCACATGAAATGCATTGTAAATCCTCCAAGTGTTAGGCAGTTTCAGTCGGAAGGAGACATCATTGATCTTTTCGGATGTGGAAAGGTTCGTAGTATCGCATACTAAGCTTTGGAAAAAGCCTCTCCTTGCCCTTCTTCTTTCTCAGGCTTGCCTTCTCAAAACGTAAGAGCACCCAATCATCCTCCTTCAATTTCAAATCGCGACGATGGCGATCTGCTGCCTTTTTTAGTCTTTCCTGAGATTTCTGCAAAGCCTCGCGGACCTTGACAAAAGCCGTGTCCAAGTCGCGCGTGTACTCATCGTGTCACGTGACACATCCAACCCTATGTGTCCGTGGACAAGCTACAGCATAACAGGGTTCAATCAGTCAGTCAGTTTAGATTAGCAGTGATCTAGCACTTTTGTGAGTCTATTCGTAGACCGTGCATGCCCAGTCACTTAGCATAGATGCATATCCTCCGGTTGCACACAGCATGATCATCAGTATTCCCTTCGGAATCCATCAGATTCAGTCAGGGGAATTTTCCAGTGCATTTAGCCAATTTTCCCTATTTTTGGTATTTTCACTTATTATTTTTAAGTGACTTTCCAACAAAAGTAGGTAGGGCAATTTTGCTAAGTTATAATATAAGCAAACCCAAGTTAGCACAATTGGGCAGATGAGCAAGGAGCACAACAGGCCCCCAAGCAGCAGGTGTTTCTCCCTCTCTCAACAAGAACCTCTCCAAGCCTCCCTTGGTGAGATCCACCCCCATCAGCCCATCAGCATTGGGATTGCCATCAAGCATCACCCCCCTTGGCGTTTCCCTCTCTTGCAGCTATCGCCATCAAGTTGCTATGCTTGGTGTTTTTCCCTTACCACGGGCAGCGTTTTTTCAGCAAATTACTAACACTAGCAAACCTGCAAACTGCAGCGTTTTAGATCAGCAATTTCAGCATTGAAAACACAGCATCAGACCTGCCATAGACAGCGTTTTTCAGCCTTCAACAACAGTAGCAAAACGCAGCCAGATAAAGACAGATCCTCAGCGTTTTGGCCACCGCATGAACCCCGACAAAACCAGTCATTTTCAGCCATAAAAACAGCAGTAAAACAGTCATTTTCAGCCACCGAAACAGCCTCCAAATTCAGCAGATAGAAGACCCCAGATTTCAGCCTTAAGTCGTCGTCATCATCACCGTCGTCGCCATCGGCATAGTCCAAGTTGCATCAGTCCATTATGCATTGTACACCTTTGTGCAATCAAAGTAGACCACTCTCGCCGACGAGAGTGGGGCCTTTGGAGGAGGGTTTTACAACCTCTCGGGTGTTGTATCTCTTCTCTCTCCTTCTCTCAGTCTCATACACTTGCACGCACAATATTCACTCACTTTGTTCGTGATCATAGCACTCTCCATAAAGACGGAAGGCTCTCTCCTTCCCTAAGAACTAAAAGGAACCTTGAGCAAATATAGATCACTAATCTTGAGAAAATACAACATTCATTCCGTTGCACCTAACATTGGTATCAGAGCTTTGGAAGTGTTCTGTACTACTCAAGGGAAGAACCACAAGAAATTTTTTTGCTTGTTTCGGTCGCACGAACCCAAGTTCGCTTGGGCGTGTCGATTCCTAATCGTGTTTTGTTGAAGAGTGACAGGAATCCCAAGAAAGAAGGGCTTGTCCAGCCTCCCCTTGTGTCTCTTTCCACTCATTGAGAGCGGACCGTGCACTTAGCGGCCGGCCAATCAACGTGAGGTGGGAAAAAGCAACCTTGGTGTGAGCGCAAGGCCGCCAAGGGGTGCGCCCGCAAAAAGGAGTAGAACTCGGGTGAAGAGAAGATCCTTCTCCAACGCGATTTGCAAGCGAAAGAAAACTTCAAGAACCTCAAGAACCCAAGATGCTCACGAATCAAGGACTCAAGAACCTCAAGACCCTCAAGAACCCCAAGTTCCTCGAGAACTTAAGAACCTAAGATCATAGTGCATGGTCGTCCATCGAAGCGGAATGGATACTTCGCATACAGGTGATGAGCATGAGAGAGGCGACGAAGACTCTTCCCCACCCGGAGATGATTTCTTCAACCCTCCCCCTTCGCCATCTACTCCACCAAGTGCACCAAACCCTATGGAGGCAATGGTCAAGCAGATGATGGCCATGATGGATAGACAAGAAGCAAATCGCCTTGCTCAGGACCGTGAGCGCGACGAAAGAAACGCAAAACTTGCAGCAAAACAAGAAGACAACCGACTTGCTTTAGAGCGCGAGCGCAACGAACGCAAAGAACGGAAACAACTAAGAAAGGCGAACGAGGCGGCAAGAAACGTAGCTTTGGAGGCCGATCGTACAGCTCAAAGATGGCTTTGGAAACCTAGCGTGAAGCTCAACGAGAGCTACGTACTCAAGAATTGCTTCGACAAGCGCTAGCCTCAAAGACCGAACCACCCAAAGATCGTGGGAGTTCTTCAAGTGGTGCAAGCCACGATGCGGATTCCAACAACCCAGTCACTGAAAAGTTGACTTTCAGTAAGTATGACGGTAAGATGGATGCTACGGTTATTCATTCTTGGTTGCATCAATTTAATGCTTATTTTGCGACAACTAAGAAGACAGGAAATAGCAAAGTTTTGACGGCAGCTATGTACCTTGCCGGTGATGCCATCAATTGGTATCACGCATGGCAAGAGGCACAGCTAGCCGCGCACCTAGAGGAAGCCGACGGATTCACGCCCCTTTCCTTCAATTGGGTTGATTTCCAAGACAAGCTCAAGGCGCGGTTTATGCCACCTCAGTACCTTGCCCGATTGAAGGACGATTGGTGCGCTCTCAAGCAAAACGATATGCCGGTTATGTCTTTCTCTAATCGTGTTTTGCAGCTAGGCACTCAATTACGAAAATCGGATGATGAGCACAAAGAGGCTTTTCTCTTTGGATTGGACAAGTATATCAAGTACGATGTCGAAGTCTTCGATCCAATCGATCTCAACAAGGCGGTAGCGATTGCTCTCGCACAGGAGATGAAGCACAACAAGGGAAAGCCTAAGGAGAACAAGACTTCCACAAGTACCTCGCAGACTTCTCAAAACCCTCCGAACGGTAAGAACGGTAAGAATGGTAAGAATGATAACTCTTCTAACCAATCTTCCAACAGTCTCACATCAAAGAATTCTTCCACTGAATCTAAGGGTAAGGCTAACACAACTGCTAAACCTAAGCTTACTCCATATGAAAAGGTAGCACAAGGAATTGTAGGAGGATACATCACGTCGGAAGAACAAAGCACTTATTCTGAGGAAGGTCGTTGTTTTCATTGTCACATTAAGGGTCACATAAAAAGAATACGTCCTCAGCTTGAATCGAATGAATCTAAAGAACCCACAGCACCCACTTCCTCTGTCAATGCAATGAATGATAACACGAGTGTGCCCCAAGTTTCTCAGGACCCTCCCATTGATGATTCTCTCATTAAATGTTATGGTCGTACGTTGGGGCACCGTTTTGTCATATTGTTTGACCCAAGTAGTATGCATGATGTGATCAATTACTCTCTTGTTGAGAGAGCCCGCCTTGAGGTTAGTCCGAGATCTCCTATTGAGGTCTTTGGCTTTCGTCCCGGTATGGACGCTCTCATCACAGAGGAATGCCTTGATGTGTTTGCAAATTCAATAGAGTGCCTTCACTAGAAGATTGTTGTTTCTCCTCTCTCAAGATGTGATATGATTTTGGGCATTCGATGGTTTCGTGAGACTAACGCTCTCATTGATTTTGAGGCTAACACCTTAACTCTCAATGCCAAAAGTGATTCTCCTACTATCTTTCATGGAGAAGACATTGCTCATTCTCCATCTCTCATTGCTAATATGCAGGACAAGATTGCAAGGATTCAGGAGAAGGAGACTCTCTCAGTCTCTTCTTCTCCAAAGCATGATACACAGGATTTGCATGATTATGAGAAGCATGATGATTTGAAGGATAATGATTTGCATGATGATTTGGATGATAAAGACAAGCATGATGATTTGCATGATCAAGATGTGATTTCTCACAAGCATGATGAGTTGCATGAAGATGATGTGATTATTCACACGGATGATGTGTTAGTAGATGCTGTTTCTAGTGAAGCTAACTTCGTTGTAGATTCGATCAATCAAGAAGAACCGATCTTGGCTTTCGAGTCGAGGTCCAAAGAACCCCCACAAGACGATTCGATCATTCAAGAAGAAGGGATCTTGGCTCTCGAGCCTTGGTCCAAAGAACCCTCACAAGAAGTATTATGTGTTCGCGTGATTGATACGCACGCATTGTTCGAGTGTTTCATTCGTGATCGTTTCCTGTATTTTAGTCAGCATCGTTATGTGATCCCTTTTCCTAGGCATGACATATTGTATGTTGAGCACGTTTCTCTCATGGATGAGCACGAAGGTATGTGGTTTTTTCATGAAAAGCTGAAAGGTATGTATGTAAGGAAGTCACATTCCATGTCTCTTCCTTGGCATCACACAGTTTCCAAACGAGCACATGAAAGTATGAGCACCAAGCATGGGCATTTCCGTTGTGAATTGCCATAGTTGATTGCTCTAGATCATAAGAGACAGATTCAATCTCATTGTTTGCACGTGTTTGATGAACGGGTTGTCTCTCTGTTTCTGTGTTCATCTACATTGCATACACAGTCTTTAGCGAAGACAAGATTTTTTCCATTCACTTTACTTGGAATGGGTATGTTCATGTTTTTGTGTTGGAAATGGTTTCAGGAATTTTCAGCCATGGAGATTCTTGAAGAAGAAAGCAGCATGACACTCGACAAAGTTTAAGCATCGAAGGAGCCACATAAGACTTTGTGTCGCTTAAGCATAGATGGTCCTTTGCAAAATTGAGCATCATCTTTGTTGCATCGCCGATCAATCGTCGACGCTCCATCTCTTCGAGCTCCGCCTGAGTAGGCCGAGGCGGACCATACTCGTGTGAATCTTCGTTGTGATCTCTTCCCACATCGCCGGATGCAGAGAAAGTCGACTGATCTTTGCCTGAAGCCATAGGTGCCGTGTAAAAGGATCGGATTTCCCGTAGGAGAGAAATCGGCCGCGCTCTGATACCACTGTAACAGACTTGGACACTCCAAGTCGAGAATCTACCGTGACACCACAAATAATCACTTCAAACAGTTCACAGTTCACAATTGATTCGACACTGGCCTGGCGGAGTTCTGTGCCTAGAGATATTGGCCCCATAGACTGACGCCCCTTTCGGTACTTCTTTTTATATTAATCTGTGGTCAAAGTACAAGAGTGTAGGCAGGCGCTCACACTCAAACTCTGCGTTCAAATGCTCTCAGTTGTGAGGCCCTGCCCATGTATTTAAAGGTTTACACGGGATGCTAAAAGCAGAGCCCGGAAAGTTGGTAAACTCAAAAGCGTGTTCTCTCTCTCTCTCTCTCTCTCACAAGCTCTCTTGAGCCAATAGAAATAAAGCAAGAGCTTCTCTCTCTCTCCCATGCTATATTGCGTAGAAAAAGCAATGCTCAAAAGCTGAAATCCGTACGCTGCTGCCACGTCATCTGTCCGTATTGTTTTTCCGTGAATCGCGCCGCAATCTGCGGAAGTCCGTACAACAGTGCCACGTGTCAGCGTCGTACTGCCTTGCCACATCAGCCTTTCAGCGTGATTTCCGGGGGTTCCCCAAGGCAGCCACATCATCAGGCAGATAGTGTGTGTGTGTGTACTGGGCAGCCACGTCACCGTTTGTGACAAGAAGTCTTCGACCCCGTGGATCTCATCAAGGTGGTAGCAATTGCTCTCTCCCAAGAGATGAAGCACAACAAAGGAAAGCCTAAGGAGAACAAGTCTTCTTAGAGTACCTCTCAGACTCCTCAGAACCCACGGAACGGTAAGAACGATAAGAATGGTAAGAATGACAACTCTTCTAGCCAATCTTCTTCTAATCCTTTGGAAAAAGAACTCTCAAAATAAATCTAAGGGTAAAGCTAAAGCACCTGCTAAACCTAAGCTAACCCCGGATGAAAACGCCGCACAAAATTATAGGAGGATACATAACCGCAGAAGACAGCACCGCCTAAAGAACCCAAAGCACCGCAGCGACCACAAGCACTTTAATGAACCAGTTTGAGTCTCCACATGTTTCTGACACACACATTGATGAGTCTCTCTATAAATGTTGTGGTCATGTGAAGGGTCAACGTTTTGTCATATTGTTTGATTCAGGCAGTATGCATGATGTGATTGGTGCCTCTCTTGTAGAGAGAGAGCCCGCCTAGAGGTTAGCCAGACAACTACTCTCGAGGTGTCGGGCTTCTCTCTCGGTATGGACTTTCTCATTACGCAAGAGTGCCTTGATGTGTTTTTCACTGTTCAACAAGCTGCCTTCAATAGAAAATTTGTCGTGTCTCCTCTCTCAGGATGTGATATGATTTTGAGCATTAGATGGTTTCGTGAGTATAACTCTCTCAATTGATTGGGCGGACAATACTCTCATTCTAAATGCCTAAAGTAACTCTCCCATGATCATTCGTGGTGAGGAGGGTCTGCATTCTTTACCTCTCATTTCATATGTGCAGGCGAAGCGTGAATTACGAGGAGGAGCATAAGCGACATTCATCTATGCCTTCCCAGTTACCCAGAGCATTCAGGCTCCTGACAGGTATTCAACTTTGTTTACCAAGTATGAACACCTCTTTTTAGGATGGTCTTCCACCCCGTTTTCCTCCCGAGCGGCCGGAGGACCATTGCAGTTAATAAGGCTCCCTACCGTTTGAACAAGACTCTGGAAGAAGAGTTAGAGCGACAACTCACGGAGTTGGTGGCAAGAGGATTTATACGTCCTAGTGTAAGTCCTTTTACTGTTTCTATCTTATTTGTCCGTAAGAGGGATGGTTCGTCTCGTTTGTGTGTTCATTACAGGGCATTGAACAAGATGACCGTCAAGAACAAGTTCTTGATGCCTCACATTGAGTATATTCTTGATAGG
Organism: Adiantum capillus-veneris; assembly: GCF_014529385.1. Classification (NCBI taxonomy): domain Eukaryota; kingdom Viridiplantae; phylum Streptophyta; class Polypodiopsida; order Polypodiales; family Pteridaceae; genus Adiantum; species Adiantum capillus-veneris. The sequence continues at coordinate 54,799,546 of NC_140949.1, read as the reverse complement.
CTCAATGGGGCAAAGGTTTTCAGTAAGGTCGATTTCAAAAGTGGATACCATCAGGTAAGGGTATTCAAAGGCGACATCTAGAAGACTGCTTTTGGCACAGAGCGAGGGCAATGGGAGTATGTGGTCACACCTTTTGGATTGACAGGTGCCGTGGGTACTTTTAACCGTCTCATGGTAGGTCTTTTTGGCGATATGGTTGGCGTGTGTGTGTTCATCTTTCTTGATGATATTCTCATTTTTTTTGCATCATGGGAGCAATATGAAAAGAATGTAGAAAGTGTTTTAACCCGTTTGGATGAGTGTCAGCTGTACATTGCAGCTAAGAAATCTGAGTTTTTATCACTGAAGTTTTTTATCCGGGCTATATCATTTCTGCAGAAGACGTCAAGCTAGATCCTGTGAAGGTGGAACATGTACGTAATTGGGATTTGCCCAAAACTGCATATGATGTGTGTTCTTTTCTTGGTTTATGTCAAGTATATAGTTCGCACATAAAGAATTTTGCACGCATTGCCGCATCCATGACAGATGTTTTGAAAGGGGTAAAGACTCACAGACAACGCGTTGATTTTTCCGAAGCAGCGATTGAGGCTTTCGCAGCTCTCAAGGTTGTGGTGACAGAAGTGCCGTGTCTCATCCTTGCCTCTTGGGATGACACTTTTGAGGCATGGATGGATGGAGTAATGTGGCCATAGGCGCTGTGCTTCAACAACATGGCCGTCTAGTTGCATTCCTTAGTCGGAAGCTAAATAGCGCAGAAAAGATTTATTCGGTTTATCACAAAGAACTTCTGTTTGTCATTCACTCTCTCAAGCATTGGAAGCATTTTCTATATGGTAGAGAGTTCACAGTTCGCACAGATCACCAAGCCCTCAAGTGGCTCCAGTCTATGCCTAGTGTACATTGGAGTGATCGCTAAGCATTGTGGTCACAATTTTTTGAGCAATTTGGAGGTTTGATTGAGTATGTGTCTGGTAAAGCTAACCCTGTTGCAGATGCGTCAAGTCGCAAAGGATAGATCCTGGCTCTTTAGTCAAGATCCACAGTTTCTCTTTAGGGTGTGTCTTTCGACAGCATGAAGAACCAGTATGCAGATTCCGAGTATGGTAAGCAATGGTTGCAAGTTCTTGCTTCCCAATGGCCTAGCAACTATCTCATTCGTGAAGGTTTGTTGTATTTTGGTCACCATCTATGTGTGTTTTTCTCTCTCAGGACAACCATATTGCATGATGCGCATGACTCTCTCACGGGTAGGCACAGGGAAATGAACACCACTCTGGAAAAAATAGAGAGATTCTTTTATTGGCCTAAAATGCGAAAGGATGTGTTTTGTTATGTCACACAGTGCATCATTTGTCAAAAGGTAAAAGCTCCTCGGGGTAAGTAGCAAGGCCTCTTGCTTCCGCTGCCTATTCCCGATGGACCTCCTCAAAATATTTCTATGGATTTTGTGACTAACCTTCCACCTAGTTTGCATTCAAGGAACACTCAATGTTTAACAATTGTTGACCGTTTCAACAAGTTTTGCATGTTGATTCTTTGTAAGGCCACAGTCACCGCACCAGATGTAGCACGGTTGTTTATAAAGCATTGGTACCCTCTCTGTGGTTTGCCAAAATCAATTGTTTGAGATAGGGATGTTAAGTTCACGTCCAATTTTTGGCGTGCACTCTTTAAAATTTTTGGCACTAAGTTCAATTTTTCATCGGCTTTTCATCCACAGTCAGATTGTCAAACAGAGATTTACAATCAGTTGGCTTTTGATGTTTTGAAGTCATATGTGCATGACTAATAGTCTCATTGGGAGCTCTATCTCCCTTTGGTTCAAGCAATTTTGAATGACTCTTATTCCTCTGTCATTGGTAGAACTCCATATGGGGCAGCTTTTGGCCGCCCGTTCTAGTCACTTTTGACTTGCTCGGTCAATCAAATGTGTGATGCCAATGCTGAAAGTCAGTCGTTGGATGAGATTTCTGAGAGTGTGAAGCTTCGGCTAAGCAAGGCTCAAGAGTCTTACTCACGATAGGCTAACAAGCATCGTCAGGATGTTTCTATCAAGGAAGGGGATTGGGTTTATTTAAGGATCATGAAGCAATGTCTTAAGCAAGTCGGAACGAAGTGTCCTAAGTTGTCTTTCAGAATGTATGGTCCATTTCTTGTCATTAAAAAGATCAATGAGGTTTCGATGAAATTGCAATTGCCTAACTCATGGTCAATACACAACGTTTTCCATGTTTCTTGGTTGAAAGTGTTTTAGGGAATCATTTGACGAGCTCGCTGCTGCTGCCCTCGCCCCCTCCCCTGCGCACGTACGTGCACACCCTCTCTCTCGCCATCGCTCTCTCTCCCCCCATCCTCCCTTGCGCTGCCCTGTATAACTCGCTGCCTGCTCTGCCCGCTGTCAGCCCAACGCGCAACCAATCCACAGCGCGCCCGCCCCAGTCCCTTGCGCCCCTGCCTCGCGTTCCCGCTTGCTTTCCCCTCCCCCTTCCCACTTCTTAGCTCGCAGGAGTTTGTCTTTTCAGCCTTCTGGGAGTTTCGCGTCACCTTCGTCTTTCTCGACTCAACAATAGACACAAAATGGCGGCTCCTGCTCCACCTCAGAGAGACTCCACTGAAGCCTCCTCGCCCGACACCGCGGAGCCGACCCTTCGACTTGCTCTTTCACTAGAAGAGCAAGCGAGCTTGCAAGCCACTTCGGTTATCTGTAAGATCATTGGCACTCGGCCCAGTCGAGGTGAGGTTTGGGATTTACTACAGGCCCGTCTTCTCTCCGATGTGGGCAAGATCACCGATGTCCTGAACCTCCGGAGAGGGTACTACTAGGTAGAGTTCGAGTCTGCGGATATGACGGCCAAGGTGATTCCGTTTAGCCCACTCGGCATCCGAGTAGCTCAAGCTTACTTCCGACGTTGGCATCATGGTTTTGACCCTACTACAGATGTGCTCGAGGAGGAGGCAGACTCGCCGATTTTGATCTGTTTCCCATGCCTGAGGCGAGAGTACCTCCCTCTCCTTCCGAGGATTGGTTCCATGTTTGAGACAGTTCTTGAGTCTTCGCACACTGCAGCTTCAGTTGTGGCCAAGGCCGTAGGTTTACATACTGTGCGGGTTCTTGTTCGTGATACACACTCCCTCCCCAAGGTGGTACTGTTGCCTCGGGTGAGTGGGGGATGGATCAGACAGAATGTGGAGTATTCGGGTCTCCCGAACCAGTGTTTGCAGATGGGCCATTTGACAAAGGTATGTCCTCGCAAGAGATCTCAACCCACAGCGCAAGCGCAGCCTCCCAAGGCTGAGCATGCCAAGCAACCAAATACAGAGGACGTACCGGCTGGTACCTCGACAAAGACCAATGATCAAGCAGCTGACGGTTGGCAGCAGGTGCCTTCTGGCCGCCGTCGACAGGGGCGGGCTCGCCTCACTGCTCCCTCTGGTGGCCGACCTTCTGCAACTCAGCAGCATTGGGTTTCGATTGGGAACCGTTTTGACCCCCTTCAGCAGGACCTGCCTGAGGAGGCCCCATCTACTTCAATTTCTCCACCACCGTCGCCTCCTCCCTCAAACGCTGCTGCTCCGCCTCCCCCGCCTCCCCCCCCCCCCCCCCCCCCCCCCCCCCCCCCCCCCCCCCCACCCCCCAATTCCACCTTCGCCTCCCGCCCTCCTCTCTTCCCGATGGGGCCCAGAGCCTCATCTCCCCACCCCTCCTCCACTCCTCCTCAGATGTAGGGTAGTGGACACGTTTCTGCCGCGAGGCGTTCTCTTGGCAGTGCTTTCGCTACGAGCTGTGTGGCTCGAGAGGGATAGCTCCACTTGAGGCTGCCTTTTTTGGTGCAGATTTCCCCCTTTGCAGCAGTGTCTAGAGGTTTGACTAGCTTCGACATTCGCAGACGCTGGGACTTCTTCGACTACGGTTTTACTCGGTTTCTGGGTGACTTTTCTCCCGACCTGGAGGAGGCTAGCTTTCGAGTCCACATCCTCTTTCTTGCAGCTAGAGGCATTGGGCTCTGGACACAGCGGTGGGTTTCTCCTTTCCGTTGTGTGGTAGGGATTTCACAGAGTGGACCCAACACATAGTCCTTGACTGCCTCTAGATTCAGGCTACTGAGTTCTCACACTACACAGGGGACTTAGCGGTGACAGATCTGGTACAGACACTTTGGCCTCTTGCAAAGTTCAACGTGACGCCTCCGGATGTAGCGGGTTGCAGGCAATTGTGGTGCCTCCTTGTTATGTATTTGTGCATGAGGATTCTTGGACAGAGGATGTAGCCCTTCGGGCTGCACGCTCGGCTTGGGCTTGGGCGGGACAATCACTTCTTTTGCGCTTGTCTAGAGGTCGTTCGGATGCGGATTACTCCCCATCCAAACCGGCCTCAAAGATAGCGAGGTTATTGCGGCAGCATTTGTTTTCTCTCATTGACTCCATGAGAATCATCTCATGGAATGTGTGGGGATTAGGAGGGCCTCAGTTTCAGCGTTAGAGGGTCGCCTGCATCAGGCGCTGCAGAGATGCCTCGTGGGTGGTGAGATTGACATTCTTATGCTATAGGAGCATCATCTTTGTGAGAGCCGCATTCGGCAATGTGGTCAGATTTTGGGTGGTCGCTATGAGACGTTTTGGTCATCTGCATTTGGACCTGGAAGTATCCAGGGTGGGGTATGTATGACTATTGTGGACTCTTTGCGGCAGGCCATTGTGGGCAGAGGGGTTATTATGCAAGGCAGGGCTCAGTGGGTTACTATGTAGGTTCAAGGTTGCCTCATGGACTTCCTGAACATCTACGCGTCCAATGTGGCGAGCGCACGTAGGCAGAGCAATGGTGCATTGTGGGAGACTTCAACATGTTGGAGGACCCTGCTGACAGGATTCGAGGTAGCCATACTACTGTGCATGGAGTTGAGTTGGCAGCTTGGGAGAGGTTATGTATGACTCTGCGGGTTTCAGATATGTGGCAGCGTTCTAGCTTTGTGAGGCCACCTGGCAGCCTGGCCTTCTCTCGTTCGGACTGAAGAGTGGGAGGAGTGAATCTATCTCGAATAGATCGCTTCTACACTAGTGATCACTTCTGTGACTTGGGTGGGTCAGTTTGCATTCTGCCCGAGACTTCTTTTTCGGACCATGCACCAATGATCCTCACATTGACAGATACTGCACCAGTGATCCTCACATTGACAGATACACAGAGGAAAGGGAGCATGATGCTTCGCATCCCTTAGAGGGTCTTGCTGGACTCTGCGCTCAGAGAGCGAGTGGTGTCTCATTGGACAGAGGGCTTAGACTTGCAGGAGTCTCCTGCTGAAAGAGTGGCCTCTGGACTTGCTCAGCTTAGTCGGCTATTTCTCACGGAGTCTATGGCCCGCTTGGTTGCAGCGAGAGAGGAGGAGCAGCGTATCCAACGAGTTGTTGCTTCCCTGCAGAGGATGCAAGAGCAGCATCCAGACAGTCCTTGGTTGGGGGAGCAGTTACAGCAGGCTCGCCAGGAGCTTGCCAGCACAGAGGAGAGGCACCAGGAGTTTGCTTTTCATCGACAGGCATCTCAGTAGACCTAGGTCGGTGACAGAGTGACAGGGGCTTTCTTTGAGAGAGTGGGCTCCCGGCAGGCGCATGCCAGGGTCAGTCAGTTGAGGAGGCTTGACGGGTCAGTTGCTTCATAGCCAGAGGACATGCGTGCTGTTGCCACAAACTTTTACCGTGACCTGCTGTCAACAGAGCCTCAGTCAGAGCGTCAGGATGCATGTAGAGAGCAGGTGTGGGCACAGATGCCTTGTCTTGTGACTGAGGAGATGCGCCAGAGTCTTGAGCTGCCTTTACAGCTAGAGGAGCTCCACGCGACCCTCAGAGCACTTCCCCGTGGTAGCTGTCCAGGTGAGGATGGTTTGACTCCCAACTTTTTCTTAGAGTACTTGGACGTGCTTGGCTCAGATCTCTGCAGTGCTTTTCAGTACATCCTACACACAGGATGGATGCCTGACAGCATGAGTGAGGGCCTGATCTACCTTATTCCCAAGGAGGGTGGCTCATTGGATGAGATTCGACAGTGGCGGCCCATCACCAATTTCAACTTAGCCTACAAAATTCTTGCCAAGGCTCTGAGTTTGAGGATTCAGCCACTTCTAGAGTGCATCATACATGGGACACAGACAGGTGTTGTCAAGGAGCGCAGTATCCTTGACAACATCTTTACTTTCTGGGAGGCGTCTGTCGTCGCGCGCCTCTGTGGTGAGGATTTGGTGATACTTCTTCTCGATTTTGAGAAGGCCTACGATAGAGTTGACTGGGACTTTTTGGAGGGCACTCTACGCAGGATGGGCTTCTCAGATGCTTGGATCAGAGGTGTGTTAGCTCTCTACAGACGGGCACACAGTCAGGTACTTTTGTCGGGTGATAGAGGCGATCGTTTCATGCTCACACGTTCGGTGAGACAGGGTTGCCCTCTTGCCCCCTTCCTCTTTCTGTTCTATGCTGAGGCGATGAGCAGGTTTTTGGTTTCACAACATGTTGGTATACGTGGCTTAGCGCTCCTTGTTCGGGGAGATGAGCTACTGGATGCTGAGTTTGCTGATGACTCAGCCTTGTACTTGGAGGGCCAGGAGGCTAACCTTCATAGGTATGAGCAGGCTCTTGAGACCTTTTGTTGTGCATTAGACGCATTGATCAACTGGAGAAAGACAGTGCTTTCTTGGTTGGTAGTGCTCCTACGCCTGATTGGCTGCCAGGTGAGGGTTTCAGATGGATCCCACTGGGACTGCAGTTCGGTACTTGGGCTGTCAGGTTGGCTTGGACTTGTCTCCAGAGCAGTAAATTGCACCCCTCCTCCTATCCATCAGGAGGAAGTTGTTACATTGGAGCTCCGCATGACTTTCTTTGGCAGACAGAGTTGTAGTGGCCAACCAAGTGTTGTTGGCTACTATGAGTTGTCGACCACCCAGGTGTCCCTTTCTTTCAGTACACTTCGTATGGGACGTCACATACTGGCAGCACGGAGAGAGGCTCGTCCTGTTGCAACACCTCATTGGCAGGAGGAGGGTCTCACAACTGAGTTCTTGTCAGCTTTCTGGGCGAGGTTGTGGGACTCCAGAGAGCCACGGCGAGTCACTTTGTTCGAGTGGCTGGTTGCACATCGGGCTACAACAGTTGGGAGCTGGCTGGTACATAGTGGTCTCTCGGCAGCATGCGCAGCTTGCGACCATCCTGTGGAGAGTTAGTGCCATTGTCTTTGGGATTGTCCTTTGGCACAGCAGGTTTGGCTTCGTGTCCTTTGGTTGATGCCAGCTCTTTCCACGGCACGGCAGTACACTTGGGGGGCAACTGCTTGGTCCACTCTCACGGGCCTAGCGCTTCAATTTGAGCTGTCCTCCACCAACAAGATGATAGTGATGCAAGGGGGCCGAGGCCCGACCTACACCCCAGCTTGCTACAGAGCTTACTCCACAGGAGTGGTGCAATGAGAGAGGAGTGTTGGGAGCTCATCTCTGGCCTGACACTCTGACTCATTTGGCGGGCCCACTGCTTTCGCATCTTTGAGGCTCGGCTTGTACCACCAATAGAGACTGTTCGGGATCTTTGGCTAGAGCTGGTCCACACTCTCAGAGGACAGTTCGAGAGACTCCAGGGCAGATCCGTTCACATGCGAGAGCATAGAGAGGCTTTCATTCGGCTCTGGCACCCTAGTCCTTTCTTCACCATGGTTCAGGGTGTGATGAGATGGCACTACCGTCCTCCCATCTCTTGATTTAGCCTCATTGTACATATGTTGTTTTTTCATTGGGAGAGTCTCCCCCCTTATGATTGTTGTAGCCCTCTCTAGAAGAGGTGGTTGTAGCCCTATGGGCAGTTTCATTAACTAATAGAAGGATCTTTACTAGGGGAAAAAAAAAAGTGTCAGGAAACACCTTTTTTTTCTTCCGAGAAAAAGATCCTTCTATTAGTTAATGAAAGCTGCCCGTAGGGCTACAACCACCTCTACGAGAGAGGGCTACAACAAACATGATGGGGAGACTCTCCCAATGAAAGAACAACATATATACAATGAGGCCAAATCAGGGGATGGGAGGAGGGAAGAGCCACACAGGTGGTCGGTAGTGCCATCTGAGCACACCCTGGACAATGGTGTAGAAAGGCCCAGGGCGCCAGAGTCGAAGGAAAGCCTCGCGGCGCTCCCGCATGCGGTCGGAGCTGCCCTGTAGTCCCTCAAGCTGTCCTCAGAGAGTATGAATCAGCTCTAGCCAAAAGTCACGAACAGTCTCTGTTGACGGCACAACGCGGGCCTAAAAAATGCGGAAACAGCGGGCCCGCCAGATGAACCACGGTGTCAGACCACTGATGAGCTCCCAACACTCCTCTCTCTCACTGCACCACTCCTGTGGAGTAAGCTCTGTAGCAGGCTGGAGTGTAGGACGCCCCCCCCTGTATCACTATCATCCCGTTGGTGGAAGATAGCTCAAACTGAAGTGCCGGGCCCGTGAGAGTGGACCAAGCCGCTGCCCCCCAAGTGTACTGTCTAGCCGTGGAGAGAGTAGGCATTAGCCGAAGAACTCGTAGCCACACTTGCTGGGCCGAGGGACAGTCCCAAAGACAATGACGCTGACTCTCCACCAACTGGTCATAGGCTGCACATGCGGCCGAGAGACCACTATGCACAAGCCAGCTCCCTAGTGCTGTAGCTATGTGTGCAACCAGCCACTGAAACAAAGTCAAGCGCCTTGGCTGTCTGGTTTCCCACAGCCTCTGCCAGAAGGCTGCCAAGAACTCGACTGTGAGGCCCTCCTCCTGCCAATGACGTGCTGCAGCGGGGCGGGCCTCTCTCTGTTTGTAAGTATATGACGTCCAAGCCGAACAGTGTACTGAAAGAAGGGGACTCCTGGGTGGTTTGCAGAAGAGAAGGGGTCCCTCCATAGCCACTCACCAGGATCCCGTTGTACTTGTGCCAATGGACAACACTCCCAAGCCCATAGCCTCCAGTGTCCAGTCTCAAGAGCTACTTGGTCAGGGTCTATGACGCAAGTCCTCCCACAGATGCCCACAACTCGGATCCTCTGAAAACAGCACTCTGCTACCTGCGGAGCCTCTACTGCAACTCGCTGTAATCGTCCCCCACCCTGAAGCTCGAAGAACAGGGCTGGAACAGTCTCTGAGCAGGCCGTGACTGAAATGAGAACCTCCAGTCGTGTGAAGGCTCCCATCCACCGGGGTGCTACTGGCTCGAGAGGCGTGAGCCACTCAGCTGGAACTGACTCTGAGATGTCCTGACACATGCTTTGCACCCCTCTCATGCCCTGCATCTGGAAACCCTGCACCTCCTTTGACAAACCTGTGAACTCTCGCCAGTCACCTAGAGAGCGCGCTGGACCTGCTGCCATGGGACCCCAGGAAACATGAGGTCGAGTACCAACCAAGTGGCCTCTCTGAGTGCTAACCATGGGGTTCCAGACGAAGGGCTGCCGTAGGCGCTCCTTCGTACACATCGACTGTCGCTGCTCCAGGCCACGCCGTAAGAGCTCCCAAGAACGAAGCAAACTCACAGCGAAGCGGTCCTCCAGTCTCCTGCTCAAACCAACTCGGCGCATCTTTGTAAAGATCCATCTGGTCGAAGGGTGCCAAGGGCCTCCTGTATGAGGCACCCTGGCACGAAGCCTCTGCAACAAGAACTTCCAGGGCTCCTCACCTGGAAGAAGTCCTCTGACTCTGCTCTGCTGTGCTGGATCAATGATCCCAAGCCCTCCCTGAGAACAAGGAAGCGTGATGACCGACCAAGGCACCTTGGCTCAGGCCATCTGAGTGTCACGTCTTGACCAAAGGAAGTTCCTGATCAGCCTCTCTACCTGGCTGATACAAGAACTCGAGAAGATCTAGCAGGAAGTGATGTACCACACAGTCGCCAACAGCACCAGATTGGCAACTACTACTCTACCAGCCAGCGACAGACGTGCTGAGCTCCAATGTAACAGCTTTCTCTTGATGGACAGGAGAAGAGGAGCAATCTGCTGCTCGGGAGACAAGTCCAAACCAACCTGACAACCCAAGTACCGAACTGCAGTCCTTGGGGGAATCCACCTGAAACCCTCTCCTGGCATCCAATTTGGCACAGGAGCACTACCAACCGAGAAAGCCACTGTCTTTCTCCAGTTGATCAGTGCGCCCGATGCACAACAGAAGGTCTCCAGAGCCTGCTCACATCTGTGAAGATTGGCCTCCTGGCCATCTAAGTACAAGGCTGAGTCATCGGCAAACTCAGCGTCGAGTAGCTCCTCTCCCTGAATAGGGAGTGCTAAGCCCCGAAGACCAACCTGTTGTGACACCAAAAATCTGCTCATCGCCTCCGCATAGAACAGAAAGAGAAAGGGGGCAAGAGGACAACCCTGTCTGATTGAGCGTGTGAGCATGAAGCGCTCACCTCTCCCCCCTACCAAAAGCACCTGACTGTGAGCCTGTCTGTACAAAGCTGACACCCCTCTGATCCAAGCATCTGAGAAGCCCATCCTGCGGAGAGTGCCCTCTAGAAAGTCCCAGTCAACTCGGTCGTATGCTTTCTCAAAATCGAGAAGAAGAATCACAAGGTCCTCACCACGGAGCCGTGCTAGGGCAGAAGCCTCCCAGAAAGTAAAGATGTTGTCAAGGATACTACGTTCCTTGACAAAACCTGTCTGAGTCCCATGTATAAGGCTCTCTAAAAGTGGCTGAATCCTCAAACTCAGAGCCTTGGCAAGAATTTTGTACGTTGAGTTGAGGATGGTGATGGGGCGCCACTGTCGAATCTCATCCAAGGAGCCACCCTCCTTGGGAATGAGGTAGATCAGGCCCTCACTCATGCTGTCAGGCATCACTCCTGTGTGCAAAATGTACTGAAAAACACTACAAAGATCTGGGCCAAGTAGGTCCCAGTACTCCAAGAAAAAGCTGGGAGTCAACCCCTCCTCACCTGGACAACTACCACGAGGGAGGGCCCTCAGAGCTGTGTGCAGCTCCTCAAGCTGAAGTGGCATTTGTAGCCTCTGTCGCATCTCCTCTGTCACAAGACATGGCATCTGTGCCCAAACCTGCTCCTTGCATGCATCGTGCCGCTCTGACTGAGGCTCAGCCGACAGTAACTCACGGTAAAAGTCAGTAGCAATTGCACGCATATCCTCGGGCTCACAGGCAACTGACCCATCGGGCCTTCTCAACTGAATGACCTTGGCATGCGAGTGCCGAGGTCCCACTGTCTCAAAAATAGCACCAGTCACTCTGTCACCCACCTGAGTCCACTGAGATGCCTGTCGGTGAAAGGCAAACTCATGACGCCTCTCCTCTGTGCTAGCAAGCTCTTGTCGAGCCTGCTATAACTGCTCCTCCAACCATGGACTGTCTGGATGCTGCTCCTGCATCCTCTGTAGTGAAGCAATGCCTCGTCTGAGATGCTGCTCCGCCTCCCTCGCTGTAGCCCGGCGAGCCAAAGACTTCTGAAGAAAAAAGTGGCTAAGTTGAGCTAGGCCTGAGGCCACTCTGTCTGCAGGTGAGGCCTGGCTGTCCATGCCCTCTGTCCAGAGAGCCTCTACCCTCTCTCTGAGTGCTGAGTCCAACAAGACCCTCTCTGGGATGCGAAGCATCGTGCTTCCAATCCTCTGCCTGTCTGCCACCGTGAGGATCACTGGTGCATGGTCCGAGAAGGAAGTCCCTGCCAGGATGCCCACTCAACCCCTCAAGTCACTGAAGTGATCACTAGTGTAGAAGCGATCTATCCGCGATAGATTCACTCCTCCCACTGTGCGGTCCGATCTAGAGAAGGCAAGACTGTCTGGGGGCCTCACAAAACCAGAGTGCTGCCATGTATCCGAGACCCTCAAAGTCATACAAAACCTCTCCCAAGCTGCCAACTCGACTCCATGCACAGTAGCATGGTTGCCACCAATCCTGTCAGAAGGGTCCTCCAACACGTTGAAGTCCCCTCCTATACACCAATGATCGGCCTGCGGCAAAGACTCAACAATCTGTGATCAAAACTCTGCACGAGCACTCGCCACATTGGGCGCATAGATGTTCAGGAAGCCCACAAGGCCACCCTGAACCTGCATAGTAATCCACTGAGCCCTGCCTGGCACAATAATCCCTCTGCCCACAATGGCCTGCTGCAATGAGTCCGCAATAGTCATACATACCCCACCCTGGATGCCTCCAGGTCAAAAAGCAGCTAACCAAAAGGTATCATAACGTCCACGCAAAATTTGACCACATCGCCGAATGCGGCTCTCACACAGATAGTGCTCCTGAAGCATAAGGAGATCAATCTCTCCTCCCACAAGGCAACGCTGAAGCTCCTGACGCAATCGGCCCCGCTGTCGCTGAAACTGGGGCCCATCTAGTCCCTGCACGTTCCATGAGACGATCCTCATGGGGAGCGAGAGAGAACAGATGCTGCCGTAGCAGCAAGACGGGCTATCTTCGAGGCAGGCTTGGATGGGGAGTAATCCGCATCCGAGCGTCCTCTAGATAGGCGTGACTGCAGTGAGTGCCTAGCCCAAGCCCAAGCAGAGCGAGGCGTGCGTAACGCAACCTCCTCTGTCCAAGAGTCCTCATGAATGTATACATAGCAAGGCAAACACTGCGTATCAGCAAAGAAGTACACCACAATGTGCCTACATCCTGTTGAGTCTGGGGGTGTCGCCGCAAACTTGGCCAATGGCCACAAAGTCTGCAGCATATCTGTAACTCCAAGTTCTCCCATGTGGTGAGAGAACTCTAAGACCTGTGTATGCAACCATCCCACCACTGAGTCAAGGGACCACTTTGTCTCGGCCCTACCACAGAGGGGGAAGGAGAAACCAACTGTTGAGTCCAAGGCCTCCGTCCCCCTAGCGGCGAGGAACAAAACATGGACCCTGAAACAGGCTGCCTCATGGTCTGCTGCGGAATCGTCGAGAAAACGAGTGAAATCGTAGTCGAAGAAGTCCCAGCGGCGTCGGATGTCAATGCTCGTCAGCCCAGGAGGGATGGCTGCAAGAGAGGATGTTTGAATTTGCAGAGGGGGCCGCAAGAAGGGCTGACCCTCTCTCGCTAGGCGACTCGCGGCAAAGGCGTTGCCAAGAGATCTCCTAGCCGCCGGAGAGGGACCAGTCTCTTGAGTCGACTGAGGAACTGGAGCAGGAGGGGGGGAGAAGGAGCTGGGGAGAGTGGAGGAGAAGAGGGGCGGGATGGGGCGACAGAGGTAGAGGGGCGAGGTGGAGAGGCAACGGGAGCAGAAGGCGGGGAGGATGAGGCAAAGGGGGGGAACTCTGGGGGGGGGGGGGAGCGGCTGTCGATGGAGAAGCGGAGGTGGGGGCTGGCGCAGGGATCTCCCTCCTGCTCAAGAGGACCAAAACGGTTCCTCGTGGGAACCACCGTTGCTGAGTAGGCACCTGAGGGCCACTCTGAGTGCCAGGCTGACGCTGTGGCCCCTGGCGTCGGCGGCCACGGGCCTGCTGCCACCCCTCCTCCGCTGGAGCCCGAGGCTTAGAGGGTGGCTCTGCATCTGTACGTTGTGCCGCTGGCTGTGGCTGCGGGCCAGCCCTGGCAGGCTGGGGCTGAGGCTGTGGTGCAGGTCGCGGCCTCCTCCGTGGACAGGCCAACCCCCACTCACCCGAGGTAAAAGGATAACCTTCGGGAGCGTGTGGGTATCTCTGACCAAAACTCGAACTGAGGGAATGCCAGCCGCCTTGGCAGCTACTGATGCTGCCGTGCGAGGTGTCTCTAGGACAGTCCCAATGGCGGAACTGATCCTGGAAAAAAGTGGTAGGTACTCCCTCCATAAACCCGGAAAGCAGACTGAGATGGGGATGTCTGCCTCCTCTACTAGAACCTCCGAAGCTGGGTCAAAACCATGTCGCCACTGTCGAAAGTGGGCACGCGATGCTTGGATGGCCAGTGGACTCATAGCTATGACCTTGGACGCCATCTCGGAGGACTCAAACTCGATTTGATAGTAACCTCGTCCGAGAATCTGGACATCCAAAATCTTTCCCACCTCTGCGAGAAGGCGGGCCTGGAGAAGGTCTCGCAGCCCTCCTCTGCTAGGTCGGGTGCCGAGAATCTTGCAGATGACCGAGGTCGCCTGCAATCGCTCTACCTCTGTGGCAAGGCTCGCTTGCTTTGTAGGTGAGAGAGCAAGTCGAATGGTGGGCTCAGCGGTCGGGCGAGGGGGCTTCTGGCCAGTCCCTCTGTGGCGGAGCTGGAGCCTCCATGTGTGTCTACTGCTGTGGCGTAAGGAGGGGACGACGGAAGGGTGCTGCAATTGGGCACGCCAACACTGCTCCAAGGAGTTGAAACAAATGCCGAAAGTGCCGAACTGCAGGGAATATCAGAGGAGGAGGACCCAAACTGGCGGGCGAACGGGCCGAGGGGGGGGGGGGGATATAGCAGGCTGGGACAAGCGGGCAGGCGGCGAAAAAAGCTGGGGTTGAGGGCGGGCGGTGGCAGCTGGGGCTGAGGGCGGGCTGACGGGCTGGGACAGGGGCAACGCGAGGGGAGGCAGCGGGGGTTGAGGGCAGGCGAGAGGGCAGTGGCGAGCGGGGGCTGAGGGTAGCACGAGGGAGGGCAGCGGGCAGCGCTGGGGGGGGGGGGGGGGGGGGGGGGGGGACGGCGCAGCGTGAAGTTTACAGCAGCAGCGAGCGCGCGTTCATGTTTTTGTCAGGGAACACCTTTGAAAAACATTTCCGAAGAAGAAGAGCCCGAGATCATTGATGAAGGTGAAGTCATGGAGCCGGAGCAAGTGTTGTGGCATCAGTTTCGCCATGGCTCAAAGAAGCAAGTCAGACATACTTTTGAAGTTCAAGGATCGAGGAACCCATGAGGCAGTGTGGGTCGATGAAGAGTTTTTCAAAGATTACCCAGAGTTGTGGCAAACTACAAGGAAGCCATGCAGCTCGGTACCAGTACCTCACTTTGAAAAGGAGGGGATGTAACGTGCACAGCTAACCCTATGTGCATGTGGACAAGCTACTTCATATCCAGGGTTTAAGTCAGCTTAGGAAGTGTTCTGGCATCTTTGTGAGCCTGTGCGCAAGCCGTGCATGTCCAGGCTCTTAGAACAATTGCATATCCTCTGGTTGCACACAACATGATCATCAGCATGACAGTCGGTACCCATCATGAGCATTTTACAGTGCATAGAACCCATTTTCCCCAATTTTTCATTTTTCACTTATTATCTAATAAGTGACTTTTGTTGGAAAACTGGGCAGGGCAAATTTGCTAAGCTACTATAAATGAAACCTAGCGCTAGCACTTTCTGGCAGAAGAGGCAGAAGAAGTTCCAGCAACTTGCAGTGCACCTTCTCAGCAAGACCGGCAAGAGGCCCTAGTGTTTCCAGCCAACAGATTCAGCATAGCGTTTTCAGGTTGCAGATCAGCCTTGGCGTTTTTGCTACAGACCACCTGGCGTTTTTCAGTTGCAGACCTTGCCTGGCGTTTTGCAGTTTCCGGTGTCAGATCCGCCCCAATGCATCAACGTTTTCAATTTTCAGCACTTAGACACAACAGATCAGCCCCTAGCCTTGCAGATCTCACCTACCCGTAGCAAATCCTCGCCGTACTGTCAGATCAACCAGCGGTTTCAGATTCAGCCGGCTGTCCGCAGATTTCAGCATCTGCGTTTTCAGCGCATCCTCGTCGCGTCGTCGCCCTCGCCCTCGTCATCCTCGCCGACACAGTGTCAGAATTCAGGAGAAAGTCATCATTTGCAGATTTCAGCCCTAGGGTTTTCAGATTTCAGCCAGTCCTCATCGTCGTCATCTTGTCGTTGACATCGTCGGCAAGTCCATTGCATCTGGACCATTGTACTAGATTTGCGCAATCAATATCATAGACCTCTCTCGGCATAGAGAGGGGGGCCCTTGGAGGAGGGTTTGAGAACCATTTGGTGTTGTATTCTCTTCTCTCTCTCTCTCTCTCTCTCTCTCTCTCTCTCTCTCTGAGTCTCAACACCTTCATTCACAATGTCATTCACTTTGTTTGTGATCATTGCACTCTCTCACTAAAGGAACGGAAGGCTCTCCCTTCCGTAAGTAAAAGGAATCCTTGAGCACAATTCGGAGCACTCATCTTGAGCAAAGTCAACATTCACTTCCGCTACACCTTACACGTACAATGATCAGATGATATATGTGGGTACCCCCCCCGGCCTCACATATATAGATGCCAGTGAGGAGGTCGAGCAGTGCAAGGGAAATGTCCACGATCCAGCATAAGAAAATCGTGTGTAGGGCGCCTGGACAAAAGAGAGGCGGCCGGCTTAGCAGCGGGCGGCCAGAAAATGCAGCCTATATGCATATGCAAAGAGTGGCCTGCTTGGAGGCACACTAGCCATACATGCATGCCCTAGACCTGTGAAGCAGCAGAGTGGTGTAAGTCTAACAAGCTAGATTGCATCCTTACACAAAAGCATCAAGAAGTTGACAAAAGGCAATCAATTTAAGATGGACGGGAGGTGCACACATCATCTCTTAAATGGTAGGGTAAGAAATCATGGACAAGACTGGAGTTAATAGACAAGCCTTGGAAGGCAGCTCACGAGGGAAGAAAATACGGCAGAGACATCAACACTAAAGAGAATAAGCAGATTTTAGCCAACCACTACAACAATTAGGAAAAACCAAGGATAACAAATGGTAATGAATTTAAGACCGGATAGAACCCGATTAATGGGAACTCGGTTAATACGAACTTCAAGAGTGAAGCAAAAGGCAAGAGAATACCTTGTCTAGAAAAAAACAAAAGTGGAAGGCAAACCATGGAGAGCTACTGTGAGATTTTAGGAAAACTTAGTGGAAATGGAAAGCGAATTAAACTAGGAGCTAAGGAAACCATAGGCAGACTAGAGATATCTAAGTGTGATATGGCTTGAGGCGAGAGCCACTGGCTAGTGGCAGAGATTCCCCGGATAGGGTGGATAGGGTGTTCAGTTGGACAGTTCCTTGAGGAAGAATGTTGGCGACAACAAACGGTCCTTGCGGGCAACTGCTTCTTTGCCTTCTTCAAGTACTTGGCCTGGTATAATGGACCAGTGAGCCTTTGCTAAGCTTCCTGGTCGTGAGGTGCCGATCATGCCAAGCCTTCTTACGTTACTACTCTATTTCCAAGGCTTTAGTTGTTCAGAGCCGCTCCTCGTCTAATCTTGTGAGTTGATTAGCCATAGTTGTATGTTGGCCTGTAGGGCAGTCCACCTTGACTGCTGTGACCCTGGGCGAACCAAAGTGAAATTCAAAGGGGGCCACCGCCTCTAGTCCAAAGGCTAGCTGAAATGGAGAGTGTTGGGTTGTGGCTTTGAAAGTAGTCCTATATGCCCATGTAGCATCCAAGACTGCTGTTGGCTAGGAGGTAGCAGGTTGAATGTAGGTGACAGGTTAAGCGAAGCAATGATAGGACTTTGTTAGTGCTTTCCGCCCGGCCATTGGCACGAGAGTAGTAAGAGCATGACCTTCTGTGAAAGATTTTGTATTTATCAAAAAGGTTGGCCAATTGATAAATTGGGTGCCATGATCACTAGTGATTTCTAAAGGGCAACCAAACTTGCAGAAGATGTTTTCACGCAAATTTTTTTCCACTGTGGCTGAGGTGCAGTCAAAGGTTGCTGCCACTTTTGCCCATTTGGTAGCATAGACTGTGGCAACCAAAAGATACCTTTTATTCCCTGGTTGGCCAATAGGGTTGATGGCCCAAACAAAAACTATACCCCACCTTTCAAAGGGCAACCTTGCCAAAGAGATTTGCAAGGGCGATTAGCCTGGCGAGTTGACTTTGGGACACAACGTTGGCACAAATCACAAGACTGAGCATGTTGTTTTGCATCACGGAACATGTATGACCACTACAATCGAGTATGTAGAATGCGATGGGTGGTGATGTGCCCTGGGTAGTGGCCACCTGTGCTACTAGAGTGAGCATCTTCTAGAATGGCTTGAACTTCATGTGGCATGACACAGCGGTGAAGAACTCTATCCGGACCACTTTGGTAGAGCGTGTCGCCAATCCTAGTGTAGGGCTTACTTTTGATGATCAGTCTCCTCTTTTGCAAGCTTGACAGATCTGGTGGATAAGAACCTGTGGACGAGATGCATAACCTCCGAGTACCAATCTGTGACAGTGTCCACCTTAAAAAGAAAACTGTTTGGGAGGTCGTCTTCCACCCTTGTGGCTGGCTCCCTTGACTCAATCCGAGAGAGGTGGTCAGCCATTTGATGCTCTTTGCGGGGGCGAATGACAATGTCACGTGACACATCCCAACCCTATGTGTCCGTCAACAAGCTACACCACAGCAGGGTTCAATCAGTTCAGTCAAGTTTAGAATAGCAGTGATTTGGCACTTTTGTGAGTCTATTCGTAGACAGTGCATGCCCAGTCACTTAGCATAGATTCATATCCTCCGGTTGCACACAGCATGATCATCGGAATTCCCATCAGAATCCATTAGCATCAGTTAGGGGAATTTTCCAGTGCATTTAGCCTATTTTCCTCTTTATTGGTTATTTTCACTTATTATTTTTAAGTGACTTTCCAACAAAAGTAGGTAGGGCAATTTTGCTAAGTTAATATATAAGCAAACCCAAGTTAGCACTTTCTGGCAGAAGAGGCAGCAGGAGCTTCCTGCTTAACAGGCAACTTCTCAACAGTACCCCACAGCACCCCCAGTGTTTTGGATTCCATCCTCGCCGGGCCAGTTCCCACCATTGGCGTTTTCTTCACAGCAAGCCATCGCCATTCCCCCCAGTTACCTGGCGTTTCCTTATCTAACCACCATCGCTAGAAAGCATCTGAACCTTGCGTTTTTACCTGATCCCAATCAGCGTTTTTCAGCCTTCACTAACGCTAGGCATCCACAACAGAAACTCAGCATTTGGTAGCAGTTGAACAGCAGGAATTTAGCCATTTACTAACGCTAGCAGCATGATGCAGCAGCGTTTTTGTTTTCAGCCCTAATCTGCATCAGACCACAGCGTTTTCAGCCTTCTGCACAGTGGCAGAACCACCCCAAGACGGTTGCAGATGTTCCCCCATTTTCAGCCATAAAAACGCAGCCAAAACAGTCATTTTCAGCCACCAAAACAGTCCCAAAATTCAGCGATTAGAAGATCTCAGATTTCAGCCATCAAGTCGCCGTCGTCATCACCGTCATCGTCATCGGCATAGTCCCATTGCATCAGTCCATTGCATTCGCATTGTACACCTTTGTGCAATCAAAGTAGACCACTCTCGCCGACGAGAGTGGGGCCTTCGGAGGAGGGTTTTACAACCTCTCGGGTGTCGTATCTCTTCTCTCTCCTCCTCTCAGTCTCATTCACTTGCACGCACAATGTCCACTCACTTTGTTCGTGATCATAGCACTCTCCATAAGACGGAAAGCTCTCTCTTTTTCCCTAAGAACTAAAAGGAACCTTGAGCAATAAAGATCACTAATCTTGAGAAAATACAACATTCATTCCGCTGCACCTTACAGACAACCTCAAAGTCAAACTCTTGAAAGAGCAATAGCCACCTCCAAACACGTCCGGCTACTTGAGGCTTGTTGAGAAGATACTTGAGAGCTTGGTGGTCAGTTATTACTACAAAATGGACACCCAGAAGATAATGCTAAACTTTTGCAGAGTGTAGACAATGGCCAATCCCTCTCTCTCAGTGGTACTATAGTTTCTTCCTGCCTTTGTGAGTAGCCAATTGACATAGTAGATAGGCCGGTCTACATTGTACTCCTTGCTAGGCTGGGTAAGTACTGCGCCTTTGGTCGGTGATACTGGCGTCAGTGTGCACATGAAAAATGAGTGACCAATCAAGTGTGACTAAGATGGGGGCATGTGTGAGGCGTTTCTTTAGATGGTTGAAAGCTAGCTCTTCTGCATAGGTCCATTGGAAGGGTTGGGCTGGATTGGTGAGGTGGGATAGAGGCTTAGCAATATCATCATACAATCTAATAAACCGTCGGTGATAGCCAGTGTGGCCTACAAAGCTCTGCACTCCTTTGGAATTAATGCCATTTAATGGGCCTAAGCATGCATAAGATGGCTATAACTTTTTTGGGGTCAAGGGCAAGTCTTTTAGCAGAGACAATATGGCCCAACAGAGTGCCTTGGGTGACCTTGAAATGACACTTATTTGGGTTGAATTTCAGATTTACCTCTTGACAATAAGCAAAAATGAGGGCCAGTTGCTCCATATGTCACAAACCGGTGATGTGGCATGCCGGACACTCTCACATCAGCTGGCAGTAAGTGGACACGCCCAAAAAACGCGGAGACAGGCTGACATGGCAATCCCGGTCTCGCCGCATTTCATGCTGATAGTGCTGACGTGGCCTGTCGTACGGATTTCCACTTTTTACGTTGACAGTGTAAGAAATTCTTGCTTTAGCGCTGGCTGAAAATTACGATGGCTGATTTGGCAGCTTTTGGGGCTAAATTGCTTTATTTTGAAAAGCTTAAGAGCTTTTGATTTTGGGGCTTTGCTTTTGGGCATCCCTCGTAACCAATAAATAAGTGGGCAGGGCCTCACTCCTCAGAGCATTTGGACGCAGAGTCTGAGAGTGAGCACCCTCCCACTTTCTTGTACTTTGAACACAGATTAATACAAAAAGAAATACCGAAAGGGGCGCCAGTCTCTGGGGCGCTAGTCTTTGGGGCCAATATCTCTAGGCGCAGAACTATGCCGGACCGTGTCGAATCAAGTGTGATTTGTGAACTGTTTTGAAGTGAATCTCTGTTGTGTCGCGGTAGAATCTTGACTTGGAGTGTCCGAGTTTGTTACAGTGGTATTAGAGCGCGGCCGATTTCTCTTCTATCGGGAAATCCAATCCTTTTCTCGCAACACTTGTGGATTCCAACAAAGAAAAGTCGACTTCTGATGTGGGAAGAGATCACGAAGAAGATTCTCACGAAGAGTACGGCCCACCTCGGCCAACTCAGGCAGAGATTGAAGAGATGGAACGTCGACAATTGGTTGACGACGCGAAAAATGATGATGATCAACATTGCGAAGGATTGGAAATTTGCAAAATTTTTGACTCAGACATCCTTCGAAGAAGTGCACACTAAGTGGCAGAAGGCCCCAGAGCCACCCATCAAACCAGCACTCAAGAAACCTCCTACTTCGAGGATGTTTACAGAGCAAGAATTGGAAGAGGTGGTTGATACATGGATTAGTCACCTTTTTGACGTGAACAACAAAGCCAAAAAGAACGATAAAAAGCAGAATAAAGGAACCGACTTCCTGGGTTATTTGGTCGTCAATCTACCTTTGCATTGGCAAGAAAGCAGAAGAAGCGTGTGCGATTTGAAGGAGTATCTAGTTCTTCTTCTTCTTCTTCTTCTTCTTCTGACAGTTCTTCTAGCTCTTTTGACTCGAGCGAAGAAGACAAGAAAGGGAAAAAGCGAAGCAAAAAGCAAAGCTTCGGAAAGGGCAAGAAAAAAGCAAAGAAGCGTAAGTCTCCCCCAGTTTGTAACAGTTCTACAAAGGACTCATCCTCAGATAGTTCGGACTCTGACGATCACATATTTTACGCAAAGAAGCAACATTTGTATAAATCCAACCAGTATGACTTCCTTGAGGATAAAAGGAAGAAAGTTAGAGAATCTAAAGAAGGTGGACAGTCAATTAAGTTTGACACTTTTTCTGGAAGTAGAAAAAGTAGAAAGAGAACGAGTTCCCAAGAAAAGAAAGACAAGGATTCACGACCCCGGCTCACTCTTCGAGAGAGGGCCAACTACATCAAAGAGGGTAAGTGTTTTGGATGCGGGGAACATGGGCACGTCTCCGCGAAGTGCCCTAAAAAGGCACATCAAGAACATAATGAAGACATGCCAGAGAGTTCGAGAGGAGCTGCGGAACGTGGCAGAAAAGGCAAGATGAAAGCAGGGCTGGTTCCAGATTGCATAGGACTGACCCAAGCACGATTGATGAAAGTACAGAACTTTGTCGAGCTTGCGGCAAAGGGAAAGATGAAGAAGCCTTGATTTTCTTTGATGGAGGAGCCAAGGCCAACTTCATTTCACTTGAATTGGCAGCGCGGCTTGAGATTACACCCGATTGCATGGGACCAAAAGCAGAGACAGTTCTAGCGGCACTCGGAGTTGGCCATTACACTTGTCATTGGCAAACTTTTGTTGCATTGTCAGGGGTATTTGGGGCACGAAGACTTTCACATAATGCCCTTGGAAGGTTGTGATGTCCTCCTGGGAGTCCCTTGGTACCATAAGAACAACGCCGTGGTCGATTATCGGGTGAAGAAAGCGACATTGACTACTGAAAAGGATCGAAACATTGTACTCGATGTGAAATTGAAGGGCGAGTCTGTCCCTATTGTATCGGCTTCGTCCGTTTCGATATTAATGAAATCCAATGTATTTGTTGACTCGATCTCTTTAAAAGAGTTAAATGATGAACACATGACAAATATGTCTGAACTTGATAAAGAGCGCCAAGATTTTCTCCACACTCATGCCGATTGCTTTTCTGAGGGCTTGCCAGGCGAGTTGCCACCATCTGGTCCTGAGGATCATACTATTGATTTGATACCTGGAAGCGCACCACCGAACCGGTCACCTTACCGTGTGAGCCAAGCCCAGAATGAAGAGATTATGAACCAAGTGAAAGACCTCTTGGAAAAGGGTCTTATCCAGCCGAGTACTTCACCCTACTGCTCTCCGGTGTTGTTGGTTTTAAAGAAAGACGGATCTTGGAGAATGTGCATTGATTATAGAGCTCTCAAGAAAATCACCATCAAGAACAGGTTTCTCATTTCAAGGATCGATGATATTCTTGACCGCCTGTAGGGATCCTCTTATTTCAGCAGGATCGATTTGAAGAGCGGATATCATTAGATCCGAATCGCGTCGGGATATGTCTACAAGAGAGTTTTTCGGACGACCTTCTGTTTATTTTGAATTTTTGGTGATGCCTTTTGGCCTTACCAATGCTCCAGCGACCTTTAACCGAATGATGGACAGGTTTTTTAGAGAGTACAGATCTTTTGTTGGCACTTTCTTTGCTGACATTATTGTCTTCTCCAAGGATGAGGCAGAACATAGAGAACATCTGCTATAGGTCTTTCAGGCATTGCGAGATCACAAGTAGGTGATCAATTCAAAGAAGAGTGAATTTTTCATATCAGAGATACACTTTTTGGGACACATCGTCTCAGCAGCAGCAGGAGTGCAGAAGGACCCGGCCAAGATAGAGACTATACGTGATTGGCCCGATTTGAAGAATGTCCATGAAGTTAGAAGCGTCTTGGGCTTATGGTCTTACTACCGGCGGTTCATTAGAAAGTTTGCAGAGGTTGCTTCCCCTTTGCATATTTTGACACAGAAAGGAGCCCCTTTCTCGTGGGGACCCACAGAGGTGACCGCCTTTCAAACATTGAAAGAAAAATTGACTACAGGACCAGTTTTGACTTTGCCGGATTTGCAGAAGTCATTCGAAGTATATTGTGATGCTTGTGGTTGTAGTCTGGGTGCAATCTTAATGCAAGAAGGCGATGTCATTGCCTATGAGATCTTATTGTTTCAAGGCCGGAATTGACAACACAGATATATGAGAAAGAGCTTTTGACGGTTATCCATGCTCTTACTTAGTGGCGAAATTACCTACTCGGAGCCGACTTTACGGTCTTCATAGATCATCAGAGTTTACGCTAGTTCTTGTCACAGAAGTAGCTATCGGAAAAGCAGATGCGGTGGGCTAACATCTTGTCACAGTTTCACTTCGAGATTGTCCATGTGCAGGGAGAGAAGAACTTGGTGGCAGATGGTTTGTCTCGGAAGCCGTTTGGTCTTGGCTATTTGCGTGATACATCATAGAAGCTTCGAGGATATGGTCGATCAGTACACCACAGATCTAGATTTTGCAGATGTATTCGGTTGAATACAGAATGGGGAGGTAGTAGCGGGATATTCCATTCGGGATGGCTACTTGATAAAGAAATCGATGTTGTGCGTTACATAGCCGTTGAGGGAAAAGGTTCTTACCGAATGCCACTGTCCACCATTCATGGGTCACCGTGGCATTGATACCACCTTGAAAGGTATAGAGAGATACTTCTTTTGGCCGAGACTCAAGAAGGACGTGGACTATTTTGTATGCAGATGCTTGGTATGCCAAAAGGTTAAGTTTGATAGGCATAAAGCACAGGGATTGTTATAGCCATTACCCATTCCCACCCACCCCTGGGAAAGTATTGCTATGGATTTCATTTTTGATCTCTCGAAGACACAGAGTGGGCAGGATGGTATCTGGACTGTTATTGACAGATTTAGCAAGCAAGCTCATTTCATTCCAGTGAAGAAAACAGTCAAGCCGGATCATTTAGCGAGATTGTTCATTGCCCAGATATTCAGATTACATGGCATCCTTGAGACAATTGTTTCTGACAGAATCCCCGATTCACGAGTTTGTTCTGGAAGGCTATTTGGGAGAACTTCGGCACACGGTTTCAATTCTCGTCATCTTTCCACCCGCAGACAGATGGGCAATCTGAGATTGTAAATTGAGTCGTACTGGATTTATTGAAATCTTACACCTCGGATCAGAAGACTCAATGGCAAAGGTTTTTAACTTTGGTGGAATTTGCCTACAATAACACGATTCACTCTTCGACGGGGAAGGCGCCATTTGAGATTATTGAAGGTGCTTCGAAGGTTCCACCCTTCTTAAGCACGAAAGATAAGATCTTTGAAGCCGACCAATACACGAGGGACTTGGACATTGCTTTTGCCAAGGTCCGGGAGGCTTTAGAGAAATCTAAGGAAAAACACAAAAAGGCAGTAGATCGACATCGTCACGATTTGAAATTAAAGGAGAACGATTGGGTGCTCTTATGTTTTGAGAAGGCATGCCTGAGAAAGAAAAAGGGAAAGGAGCGGCTTTTTCCAAAGCTTAGCATGAGATACTATGGACCCTTCCGGATAAAATAAAAGATAAATGAGGTCTCCTTTAGACTGAAGCTCCCCGATACTTGGAGAATTCACAATGCTTTTCATGTGAGTCTCCTGAAGCCTTTTAAAGGCGATGTGCCCGATGATAGGAAGCCAGATGCGCAACCCGAAGTGGAGGAAGGCGAGGAGATACTTGTTCGAGAATAGATATTGGCACATAAAGATAGTAAGATTAAAGGTAAAGTGATAAGGCGATTCTTGCTTAAATTCAAGAACTATCCCGCATTGGATGCGAAGTGGTTGGAGGAGGAGAACCCTGCAGATACTCCTCAGATTGTGAAACTTTACCTTGAAGCATTCGGTTTAGCATAGTGTACTCCGATAGAACCCCGATTTCAGCATGGGCGAATATAGTGCAGCGGGTATGCATAAGAGGGGAGTCACTTCACTCCTTTGTCCACGATTGCCCGGATACTTTGATTTGATATAGAGTCACTGATGTTCCTTTGGGTTTCAGGCATATTGCTGAGCTGACAGTATTCTGCTGTATGACTTGATGAACTGTAATGAAAATGATACTGATTGATTTGTACTTGACTTGTTTAAGTGTAGGAACTGATAGATGAAATGACTACAACATTTCGGTCTCATAAATCTCTATAAACATGATTGCAATATGGATTAGTTAATCGGGCATCTTTGAGGTCTCGATTGGATCTAGATGCGATTGCTAAATACGTTGCTGATTAATCATGGTCTGAGATTTGGAATGATTTTTGAATGTGATTTGTCATGTGATGTCAAGTGATGTCCTGTGATGTCCTATGATGTGACTGTTGATTGGTACATGTGCTAGCTGTGTTGTCCCTAGTGCGTCGGTACTAACAGTCAGTGTCTGCTAAGAGAGTTTATGGCCTCTGTCTGTTTTGCGGGCGTAATCGAGGGCGATTACAATCCTTTCAAGAGGGGGGTATGTCACAGATCGGTGATGTGGCATGCCCGGACACACTCACATCAGCTAGCGGTAAGTAGACAGGATCGAAAAACACAGAGACAGGCTGACGTGGCTGTCTCGGCTTTCCCGCCGCATTTCACGTTGACAGTGCTGACGTGGCCTGCTGTACGGATTTCCGCTTTAACGCTAACAGTGTACGGAATTTCTGCTTTAGCGCTGGCTGAAAATTATGATGGCTGATGTGGCAGCTTTTGGGGATAAATTTCTTTATTTTGAAAAGCTTAAGAGCTTTTGATTTTGGGGCTTTGCTTTTGGGCATCCCTTGTAACCAATAATTAAGTGGGAAGGGCCTCACTCCTTAGAGCTTTTGATTTTGGGGCTCTGCTTTTAGGCATCCCTTGTAACCAATAAATAAGTGGGCAGGGCCTCACTCCTTAGAGCATATGGACGCAGAGTCTAAGAGTGAGCACCCTCCCACTCTCTTGTACTTTGAACACAAATCAATACAAAAAGAAATACCGAAAGGGGCGCTAGTCTTTGGGGCCAATATCTCTAGGCACGGAACTACGTCGGGCCGTGTCGTATCAAGTGTGAATTGTGAGCTGTTTTGAAGTGAATCTTTGCTGTGTCGCGGTAGAAACCGGTGACGTGGCATGCCCGGACACACTCACATCAGCTGGCAGTAAGTGGACAGGCCCAAAAAAACGCGGAGACAGGTTGACGTGGCAGTCCCGGATTTCCCGCCGCATTTCACACTGACAGTGCTGACGTGGTCTGCCGTACGGATTTTTGCTTTTATGCTGACTCTGTACGGAATTCTTGCTTTAGCGTTGGCTAAAAATTACGATGGCTGGTTTGGCAGCTTTTGGGGATAACTTGCTTTATTTTGAAAAGCTTAAGAGCTTTTGATTTTGGGGCTCTTCTTTTGGGCATCCCTTGTAACCAATAGATAAGTGGGCAGGGCCTCACTCCTCAGAGCATCTGGACGCAGAGTTTGAGTTTGAGCACCCTCCCACTCTCTTGTACTTTGAACACAGATTAATACAAAAAGAAATACCAAAAGGGGCGCCAATCTTTGGGGCCAATATCTCTAGGCACGGAACTGCACCGGGCCGTGTCGAGTGAAGTGTGATTTGTGAAGTGGTTTGAAGTGAATCTCTGCTGTGTCGCGGTAGAATCTTGACTTGGAGTGTCCGAGTTTGTTACACCATATGCTACTCGAAACATTCTACTAGACTTGCACAGCCTTGGCCCGAGAAGCAAGAGAAGTCATCCATGAAAATCCGGAAAAACTTGTTAAGGAAGGGCTTGAATACAATGTAGGCTGTACGGTTCCAGGAAGCCGGTGCATTATGTAATCCAAAGGGCATGCGCTTGAAGATGAAGACTCCCCATGGGGTAATAAAATCTGTTTTGATGCCGTCATCTCCCAAAATGGCCATCTGATTGTAACCACTAAAACAATCCATAAAAGTGAGCAGAGCATGACCGGCTACATCTTCTAACACACTCTCAGAGAAAGGGGTAGGAAATTTATCTGGGATGGTGACCTTATTGAGTGCTCTGAAGTCCACACAAACTTTGATCTTATTTGAATTCTTCTTTGGGGCAATATCCATCGGAGAGAGCCATTGTGTGTGTTCAATGGGCTCAATGATACCTGCATCCAACATCTTATCAATTTCCTTCTTGACTGCCACTGTGCTTAGGGCTGAGCTTGTATGCCCGGCCTCGCGCAGACTTGGCATTTTCCTGTAGGGGTATGGAGTGAACTCCTAGAGTCGAGTCGAGTCGAGTCGAGTCCTGTGAGGTCCTTGTATGACCAGGCAAAAACATGCTTCCGACTGGTAATGAATGAAACCATCAAATCTAGTAACTGGGGATGATCCCAGAGCCATGCTGCTAGCAATAGTGGGTTGGGTTCTTCTTCAGTACCTAGGTTGACTTCTTTGACTGGATCTTGATAGTTGTCTCGGTTCCATTCTTCAACTACATCCAGGCCAGCTTTAGTCAATGCTTCTACATCATGAGTAGGAGTCCGATCAATGGGAAAGTCTTGTGCTCGCTCTTGTAACCATCCGCGAGGAAGTTCGTTCAGAGGCAAGTCATCTCTACCTTTCTTGGAGCTGGTGTGCTGACTGCTTGGTGAGGTGGGATTGGTCCTAGCCTTACCTTTTGTAAGGTGCAGCGGAAGTGAATGTTGAACTTTGCTCAAGATGAGTGCTCCGAACTGTGCTCAAGGTTCCTTTTACTTACGGAAGGGAGAGCCTTCCATTCCTTTAGTGAGAGAGTGCAATGGACACAAACAAAGTGGTGAACACTGTGAATGCAGGTGCATGAGATTGAGAGATAGATAGAGAGAAGAATACGTTGTCAAACCCTCCTCACAAGGCCCCACTCTCTATGGCGAGAGCGGTCTACTTTTTGATTGCACAAATCTCTGCAATGCTTGGATCTTATCATAGACGGGCTAAAATCTGAAAATGCTAATGGCTGAAATCTGCAAATCTTTATCTGCTGAATTCTGACTCTATGTCGGTGACAATGTCGATGGTGAGGATGCAACGACGACGCGCTGAAAACGCAGATGCTGAAATCTGCAAATCTTTATTTGCTGAATTCTGACTCTATGTCGGTGACGATGTCGATGGCGATGATGCAACGACGACGCGCTGAAAACGCAGATGCTGAAATCTGCGTTTTCTGGGCTGAAACTGTAAACCTTGATGAATCTCACCGTGCGGCGAGGATCTGCTGCGGGAAGGTGAGATCTTCGAGGTTTGGGGGCTCTACGGCGATGCTTGACTGCTGAAAACTGAAAACGCTTGTCTACTTGTTGATCTTGTCGCAATGTAACTGCAAAACGCTAAGGATTGAATTGCAATTCAAAAACGCTAGGGCTGAATTGTCTTCCTGCTGTGGAATCTGCTAACGCTAGGGGATCTGTTGTCTACTGTGGTTGCCGGGGTTGATCTGCTATACAAAACGCCAGGGCTGGTCTTGAATCCAAAAACGCTAGGTTCAACCATCTCTTGCAAAAACGCTAGGCCTCTGTAGGGGTCTTACTGAGAAGTGGCCTGTTGAGCAAGGTGCTCCTGCTGCCTCTTCTGCCAGAAAGTGCTAGCTCTGGTTTCCTTATATATTATCTTATGCAAATTGCCCTACCCAGTTTTCAACGAAAGTCACTTAAAAATAATAAGTGAAAAATGTCAAAAATAGAAAAAATAGGTCTACGCACTGTAAAAATGCTCCTGATGGGTTTTGATGGAAATCTGATGATCATGCTGTATGCAACCACAGGATATGCATCTAATCTAAGTGTCTGGACATGCACGGTCTGCGAACAGACTCACAAAAGTCCCAGATTACTTTCTATTCTAGACTGACTTGACTGAACTGAACCCTTGTCATGCTGTAGCTTGTCCACGGACACATAGGGTTGGATGTATCACGCGACATCCTCTCCTTTTCAACGTGAGGTACTAGTACCAAACTGTATGGCGTCGAGGGAGATCGCCAACAGGGTCTGGAATCCTGGAAAGGACTCTTCGTCGGCCCACTTTGATGCGAGGGTCATGCGATACTTGAACTTCATAAAGGTCTGCAAAGTGTTCTTCTTTGGGCCGCGCCAAAAGCGACACAAGGTAATCTGTGGCTCCTTCAATGCTTCAACTTCGTCTATAGTCATGCGTCTACCTTCTTCAAGAATCTCCGAGGCTGAAAATTCCTGAAACCACTTCCAACACAAAAGCATGAACATACCCATTCCATGTAAACTGACTGAAAAAAATTCTAGCCTTCCCAAAAGACTATGCATGCAATGTAGATGAACATAGAGACGGAGTGTCAACCGGTTCACCACACACACGCAAGCAATGAGATCGAATCTTGTGTTTCTGATCTAAATCAATCAACTGTGGCAAATCATAATTAAAATGCCTATGCTTGGTGCTCAATCCTTCTTGTGCTCTTTCGGATACTGTGTCATGCCAAGGAAGAGACATGTCATGTGACTTCCTTGAATGCAAACATATCATCTTTTCATGGATCATCCGCATACATCCGTCCTCATTTATGAGTTAATCGTTCTCAGCGAACAATATGTCATGCCTATGAAAAGGGATCACCTAAGGACGGTGACTAAAATACAGGAAAGCATCACAAATGAAGCACTCGAACAATGCGTGCTGACTAATCATTCGAACACATAATACTTCCTGTGGGGGTTCTTTGGACCTAGGCTCGAGAGCCAAGATCGATTCTTCATGTTTGATTGAATCTTCCTGTGGGGGTTTTGTGGACCTAGACTTGAGAGCCAAGATCGGTTCTTCGTGATTGATTGAATCTGCAATGAGGTTAGCTTCACTAGAGAAAGTATCAACTAACACATCATCCTTGTGAACAATCACATCCTCTTCATGCAAATCATCATACTTGTGAGAAATCACATCTTGATCATCATGCAAATCATCATGCATGTCCTTATCATCCAAACCATCATGCTCATCATTATCATGCAATTCATCATGCTTATCATTGTACAAATCCTTATCATTCAATTCATCATGCTTATCCTGATCATGCTTTGGAAAAGAAGAGACTGAAAGAGTCTCCTTCTCCTGATCCTTTGCAATCTGTGCCTGCACATTAGAAAAGAGTCGCAACAACTCTTCGTGCTCACGTGCTATGGCTACCATTCGTTCGTTGTATTTACGCTCTATGGCTGCCATTCTTTCTGTGTGTTCTGCCTTTCTTTCTGCTTCTCTTGCTTCGCGTTCTAACTTCTTGTCAATCATTATCTTGTCGAAAGCCTCCATAGGAGTTAGTGCAATCCTTGGCTTAGATTGGGAAGGGGGAGGGAAAAACCACTTGGTGGGGAAAACTCTTCTTCGCCACTCCCATGCTCACCACCTCCATGCGAAGTATCAATTCCGCTTCGGCTGATGTCCATCCACTGAAGTCTTGGGTTCTTAAGTTTACGAGGAACTTGGATTCTTGTGGTTCTTGGGTCTGGGGTTTTTGAGGGTCTTGAGGTTCTTGAGGTTCTTCTTTAGCTTGTAATCTGTGTTAGAGAAGGATCTTCTCTTCAACCGAGCTCTTCTCTTTCCCGCGGGCGCACCCCTTAGCGGCCTTGCGCTCACACCAAGGTTGCTTTTTCCCACCTCACGTCGATTGGCCGGCTGCTGAGTGCACGGTCCGCTCTCAATGAGTGAAAAGAGGCACAAGGGGAGGCTGGACAAGCCCTTCTTTCTTGGGTTTCCCGTCACTCTTCAAAAACACGATTAGGAATCAACACGCCCAAGAGGTCTTGGGTTATGTGTGACCACAACAAGCAAAAAAAAATCTTGTGGTTCTTTCCTTGAGTGATACAGGACACTGCCAAAGCTCTGATACCAATGTAAGGTGCAACAGAATGAATGTTGAACTTTGCTCAAGATGAGTGCTCCGAACTGTGCTCAAGGTTCCTTTTACTTACGGAAGGGAGAGCGTTCCGTTCCTTTAATGAGAGAGTGCAATGGACACAAACAAAGCGGTGAACACTATAGATGAAGGTGCATGAGACTGAGAGATAGATAGAGGGAAGAATACGACACCAGAACGTTGTCAAACCCTCCTCCGAAGGCCCCACTCTCTATGGCGAGAGTGGTCTACTTATGATTGCACAAATCTCTACAATGCTTGGACTTGCCGACGATGTCGATGACGATGAGGACGACGACGAGACGGGCTGAAATTTGAAAATTCTTATGGCTGAAATCTGCAAATCTTCTGACTCTATGTCAGTGACGATGTTGATGGCGACGATGCAACGGCAACGCGCTGAAAACGCAGATGCTGAAATCTGCAAATCTTTATCTGCCGAATTCTGTCTCTATTCGGTGACGATGTCGACGGCGACGATGCAACGACGACGCGCTGAAAACGCAGATGCTGAAATCTGAGTTTTCTGGGCTGAAACTGTAAACCTTGATGAATCTCACTGTGCGGCGAGGATCTGCTGCGCGAAGGTGAGATCTGCGAGGTTTGGGGGTTCTACTGCGATGCTTAACTGCTGAAAACTGAAAACGTTGGTCTACTTGTTGATCTTGTCACGATGGAACTGCAAAACGCTAAGGACTGAATTATCTAACGCTAGGGGATCTGCTGTCTACTGTGGTCGCTGGGGCTGATCTGCTGTACAAAAGGCCAGGGTTGGTCTTGAATCCAAAAACGCTAGGTTCTACTATCTCTTGCAAAAAGGCTAGGCCTCTGTGGGGGTCTTGCTGAGAAGTTGCCTGTTAAGCAAGGTGCTCCTGCTGCCTCTTCTACCAGAAAGTGCTAGCTCTGGTTTCCTTGTATGTTATCTTATGCAAATTGCCCTGCCCAGTTCCCAACAAAAGTCACTTAAAAATAATAAGTGAAAAATGTCAAAAATAGTCTATGCACTGTAAAAATGGTCCTGATGGGTTCTGATGGAAATCTGATGATCATGCTGTGTGCAACCAGAGGATATGCATCTAATCTAAGTGTCTGGACATGCACGGTATGCCAACAGACTCACAAAAGTGCCAAATCACTTCCTATTCTAGACTGACTTGACTGAACCGAACCCTTGTCATGCTGTAGCTTGTCCACGGACACATAGGGTTGTACGTGTCACGTGACACCCTTGGACTGGGAAGAATCATATGTGTCCGTTTCATGCTCTGAATCCTCTTCTTGTTGCACCTGGAGGGGAGACTTCTTACCACGCCTGTGATGAGTCCTAGACCAAGAGACTCTACTTCTTCCTTGAGGCCCGTGTTTCCTTCAATTCCTCTGAGGACTGCAAAATAATGAGGGTCGGGTGCAGCTTCCGACCATTCCAGGAGCTCACTTTCTTCATTGGGGACTGTGAGCAAGACCCCTTCCTCATGTGGGGTCTCTTCTGCCGCTTTAGCTTCTGCCTTCTGGATGTCATGTTGTGCAATACTGAGGGAAAACCTTCTATTGGATAGGTCGGCCACGTTTTCCAGTTGGATCTTTCTATTGCCTATGCTTGGTGTGGTGATCCACATGGTATCATTACCCCAATCATGAAGTGCGTTGGGTATGTCGTAGCCAAGGCCTACCAATAAGCAGAGGAAAGCCGCCATCTACCTTTGGTAGCTAGACGACCACAAAATCCAGCCAAAAAAGTGAAGTCTTTTACCACCACTCCAAGTGGGCGGACTTTGCGTTGGTCGGCCAAAGTGACTACAAAAGTGGCGCTCTTGGTGGGCACCAAGCCAAGCTATTGGATGGTAAACTCGGGCATGAGGTTAATACCTGAGCCGCCATCGACGATGACACCTACAAATTGTTGGCCATAAATGTACACCGTGAGGCGAGGACTTTTATAGTCAGTGAGGGGGGATGGTGGGTAGGAAATCATGTATGATTCTTTAGAGGTGAGTGTGGGCAAGTGCCCACCACTATTTGGGTACGAAGGGTAGAGAGCTTGGACTACCCTGAGGTCGTCGCCCGTAAAGGTAGGATCTATTTGAAGGAGCTCGTACAGGGAGATGCTTTTGTAGGTGGTCTTCAAAATCTCCTCAGCTGGCAATGCTGTTAGTCTATGTAGCCGTCCTTGTGGTAGAGCTTGGGCTTCCATGTCTTGTAGGGCTTTTGTGTAAGCTTGCTCCAATGCCGATGGCATAACTGTATTCCGTAGCTCGGGCTCTGGTTCTTCCACTATCGGCTGCAACTTAGTCGATACCTTTGGGGGTCTCGGAGGCAGAGGCTTTTCTATGGGCAGGGGAGGTTCTGGGCTATTCTTTGAGCTCGTGTGAGTACTCCAGTAGTGCGTGAGATTTCTTGAGCCAAGGTAGTAGGTGAAGCTAAAGGGTGAGGAGTGAGGACATGAGTGGATGGTGAGGGAAAAGTGGATACAATGGGCTCGTGTGAAGTAAGCAGAGAACTTATTGAGATCACGTTGAGAGAAGAACCAAGGTGAAGTACTCTAGAGTGTGACAGACAATGGACTCTCTCCCAAGACTAGACTCACAAGACTGTCAATGCTCTTAGGACTCTTGTTAGAATCTTAAGAAGTGTCTCTAGCTGGACTCTCATGGACTGTAGCTCGACTCTTCTATCCATGCTGTATATATCCACGAGCTAGGGCCATCGCACGGCCACCACATACCTTGTGCTACTGGAAGTATCTGGCCAAGGCAACTCCTGGCAACTGAAAATATTTGCTACTGGTGGCCTAGTAAAGCCACTAATGAGTCTACCCACCAGTCACCTGGATGGTCACTGCACGGCCCTAGCTCGGCCCGGTCAACAATCGCCGCGGCTACTAAAGGTGTGCTGTTTGGTAGCTCTTGAATGCTTTGAAAAGGGTGGCCATAGGCTGGCCACACATTGGATGATGAATGCTACCTGTGTAGCCAAGGAGGTCTGAGTCCCACCCTGGCCAGTCGGTGTGTCCACATTGGGCACCTGTTGGGTGGGTGGTCCAGGAGTGCGCGGACCAAGGATTGTTCAACTCAAAAATGATGTCCTCTGGAGCACGTTTACTAAGGTGGCCATGCAAGCTGAGCCCTGTAGCCCCTCTACAAGGATGCTGAAAACGCTAGGTACCCTGAGGGAAAATGCTAGGAAGTTGAGAGAAAAAACGCTGGTATTGTTGAGGAAAGGTGCTTGGTACCGCAGGTGCGGATGGCACTTGGTTCTTTTTGTCCTTTCCTGCCTCTTCTCTAGCGCCCCGAGGCTTCTTATGTATCTCGCAATTGCTTGGTTGAGTAGTGACTCAAATCAGCCCACGATCTTCATTCAATTTGCCAAGGTCATTTATTATTTAAGTGACCTATTAGAGGTGGTTCACACGCGATCGACTGGGGTTCACATGCTGGGTAATGCGAATGCTTGGTGCTAAAGCTCATGCTAGGTGCTAATGGGTTGTGCAATCAAGGGGTATGCAACTACTCTAAGTGCCTAGACATGCACGCCCTGCGTACAGGCTCACAAGGGTGCCAAGACACTTCCTAGGTTGACCTAAACCCTAGCAGTAGGAGCTACAGCTTGTCCACATGCACATAGGCTTAGATGTGCACGTGACATTGTCTAGGTTCTATAATCCCTTGTCCTCTCGGCTAGTTCTTTGCTGTTGGGTGTCACAAAGTGATGACGTGGCACACCCTACTGGAAGAGAAATGGCCGAGTGGACAAGAGAAACTAAGCCAACCAATTGAAAGAACTCATGGAGCACCGATCGAGGGGCCTAAAACTTAAGAACCAAAAGCTTGAACTCTGCAGCTAATTTTCATAAAATGCGTCGACATGTTGACGTGGCAGTTCGTACGGACGATGACGTGGCAAGACAATACGAACTTTCTGCATTTTGCGTTGCTGGTGCCGAATGGCAGGCTGTACGGATTTTCGCAAATTACGCTCGCTGCTTTTGGAGATCCAAGCACTAGCTTTTGAGATTAGATGCTTTTGGGGTTTAGTGCTTTTGAGAGAAGTGCTTTTGGGGCTCTGCTTTTAGGCATCCATGTAAGTTTAAAAGAGCCTTTGGGCCTCTCACTCTGCAAAGCATCTGGACGTAGAGTCTGAGAGTAGAGAACCCTCAGGAGTTGTACTGTTGTAAGTATAATAATAAAGAAATATCGAAAGGGGCTCCAGTATTTGGGGGGCCAATGCATTTGGGCGTGTCGAGTCTCTCTCTCTCTCTCTCTCTCTCTCTCTCTCTCTCTCTCTCTCTCAAATTTCAGTGATTTGCAGTTTCTGTTCGTATGTTGCCATTGATTTCCTGCTTGGAGTGTCCAAGCCTGTAACAATGGTATCAGAGCTCAGAAGATTCTTCTTCTATGGAGGATCCGATCCCTTGTGCAACACACATAGGTTCTCGAGGAGAATCTGATAGAGCAATCCGTCTTTTGTTTTGCTAAAGAATCTTTGTCCCTGCCTTTGACTTACTAGCCACTCCCACCCTTAGTCCATTGCACAGCGGACGCGCTCCCGTCTTCATCGCTCTGTCTTAAGGGGCCTAAGCCATAAAGCACCCGAGACCACACTTGGATTCTGGCAGAGAATCTGACAGAGATAATACCTTTCAATGGGGAGGCAGAAAAGTTGAAACCCGGCGCAGGTACTGAAGAAAGAATGAAGAATTGGGCAATTTTTCGACAGGGAAGTTTGCCAGAACAGAGTACAAACGTGAACTGCAGGTTGACACGTGTGAAAAGATTGATCAAGTACTATAGAGAAAAGATTGATCAAGTACTATAGAGACCCGAAATTTGCAAAACACCTAAAGAATTACTGAATTGATGAGATTCTCTCAAGATGGCGTGAGGCCATTGATTCTCTTCTCAGGTCGGGAAGAAGGCTGAGAGACAAGCGGAGTGCAGAAAAGTGGAAACTGTACTTGTAGAAAGAGCTGGAAAGAGCTCATAAACCAGATAATGAAAGGCTTGAAGTACTCTTTGAAGAAGAGAAAATCGGCAGATTTTCTCGGTTATTTGGGCCGGAAGTTGACTTTCGAGGTGGCAAGCAGATCTAAGAAGCGTATTTGTTTCAAGAATGACCCCGATTTTTCTTTGTCTTCAGAGAGTTCTGATAGTTGGTCGTCGTCTAGTTCCAGTGAGGATGAGAAAAAAGACGGAACAAGCGGAGAAAAAGCAAGAAAAACATATTGATGAAAAAGTCTAGGAGGCATGCAAAGCCATCTAGCAGTTCAGAGGAGGAGAGCTCATCTTCTTTTGATAGTGAACAAATGAGCAAGAAGACCAAGGAGTTCAAGGAAGGGGTCAAACAGTCAAGTTTGAGACGTTTTTAGGCTACTAAGACACCCATCGAGCCCTTGAGTTTATACAGTAGCTTGACGTCCCCTTCTCTGGAGGTTGGTTCAAGAAACACTCCAAGGTGTAAAGGGTGGCATCGTAGTGCATCCTAGGGTTCCGACGAATTGAGAGAACCAAATGCAAGTTCATCAGAGGATTCGGGAGAAGAACAGGGATCAGTTGATAGTGTCTCAGAGTTCGGATGATTGAGACTGATGTGCCGATGGACAGGGGAGGCTAGGGAGGCTACTCATAGGTCCCAGGGCACAAGGAAAGAAAGTAAAAGGGAACCTGATAGTAGATCAAAGAATTCCAGAGGTCCAGATTGATGTGCCAAGGACAGGGAGGCCATCAGGGCTACCAAAAGGTCACTGGGCACAAGAAAAGAACAGAAAGGTAAGCTAGGTTCACTGGATAATTTGGTCAAGGGTACTTCTTGGCCCTCGATGCAAAGTGGATGGAGGAGAACATCGCAAATTCTCTTTAGAGAGAGTTGTACCTTGAAGATTTTGGGCTATTAGTAGTGTTTATGCTAAAAGTTACCGATGAATCAGCAAGTTGAATCTGGTGCGGTACGGACTGCGCAAGAGGGGAGCCACTCTACTCCTTTGTCACAGATTGCCTAGATTGAATAAAGTCACTAATTTATCTTTTAGATTTTAGGGTACTGACGGACTGAAGTATTTTGTGGAATGACTTTATGAACTGTGTGCATTGAATTGGAAATTTCCTTAATAGAATTGAAAACATGTGCTCTTTTATGTGTGTATTGTTAGAGACATGTATAGAAAGATGAAATGTCTTCAGCATTTTGTCTGATGAATGATTTGAACTTAGTTCATCTAGACATCTATTAGAGATCAACGAGATCTGGATGTGATGGCTAAGTGAATAGAATGGGAGCTGAATGAGATTCTAGTGCATCAAGATGTCTATCTGGATGAGATGACTAGATACTGTTGTGAGTGCATCAAGAGTTTCAGAAGGATGAGATGGTTGCACAGTGATCTACGTGCATTAAGAGTTTTGGACGGAATGAGATGTCTAAATTGAATGATTGAAAACACAAGTGTTCCGTGTGAACCAAGTGTCTGATTTTGTGAATTGCATGCTATGTGGATGTACTGTCTCGTGAGGATAGTCCTGGGCATGGTTTGCTTGATTGACATGTGAAATGAAAAGATACTAATGTGATAGTGACAAGATTTAGTAGATCAAGACATTCGTAAAAAGATCAACGCGGTCTAGATGTGATTGCTAAATGGCTACAATGATTAGGATTTGTATTTGAGACCCTCGATAGAAATGTAATTGATCAGTGACTAATGTCTTTGTAGAAGTGCTGGATGGGTGGAGTCTGGTGCGTGTCCCTGAAGAAAGTGTCCCTGAAGAAAGTTTTTGTCCTTTGGCCGTTTTTGCAGGTGTAATCAACGGCGATTACAATTCTTTCAAGAGGGGGAATGTCACAAAGTGATGATGTGGCACGCCCAACTGGAAGAGAAATGGCTGAGTGGACAAGAGAAACTAAGCCAACCAACTGAAAGAATTTATGGAGCATGGGCTGAGCGACCTAAAACCCTAAAAATCAGAAGCTTGATCTTTGTAGCCGATTTTCGTAAAATGCACTGACACGATGACGTGGCAGTCCGTACGGACGATCATGTGGTAGGACAATATAGACTTTCCGTGTTTTTGCGCTGCTGATGCCACGTGGCAGGCTGTACGGATTTTCGCAAATTATGTTGGCTGCTTTGGAGATCCCAGCGCTAGATTTTGAGAGCAGATGCTTTTGGAGTTTAGTGCTTTTGAGAGAACTGCTTTTGTGGCTCTGCTTTTAGGCATCCCATGTATCCCATGTAAGTTTAAAAGAGACCTTGGTCCTCTCACTCTGCAGAGCATCAGGACGCACAATTTGAGAGTAGAGGACCCTTGAGAGTTGTACTGTTGTGAGTATAATAATAAAGAAATACAGAAAGGGCGCTAGTCTTTGGGGCCAATGTATCTGGGCGTGGAACTCCGCCATGTCGTGTCGACTCTCTCTCTCTCTCTCTCTTAAAGTTCAGTGATTTTGTAGTTTCTGTTCGTGTGCTGCTATTAATTTCTCGCTTAGAGTGTCCAAGCCTGTAACGTTGGGCATGCCATATTATCACTTTGTGACACTTGATATCCTCAAGACTACCAACACAAGATTACGTGCATCATAGATACCTTGATTGATTTCTAGGAAGCTTATTCTTCTCGTGGTTG
Organism: Adiantum capillus-veneris; assembly: GCF_014529385.1. Taxonomy (NCBI): domain Eukaryota; kingdom Viridiplantae; phylum Streptophyta; class Polypodiopsida; order Polypodiales; family Pteridaceae; genus Adiantum; species Adiantum capillus-veneris. Next base: position 54,760,688 of record NC_140949.1, on the reverse strand, counting down.
AGATGGCCAAATTGAGTTAACAGATTCTCTGATAAGGAAACTTTCGACTTGATCAACAGACTTGAATGACGAGTTGATTATGTCACAAACTGGTGACGTGGCAACCCTAGAAGTATTCCCAACTTATGGCCAAGTGAGGAGGGGACCTTGGGGACACAAGAATAAAAATAAAATAAAGCGTTGGATTCTGTTGACGTGGCTGGCGTACGGATTCCGCAATTCACACTGACTGTACGGATCTCCGCAAATCGCGTTGACAGTCGTACGGATTGGCCGAAAATTACGCTGACAGCTGGCAATTTTTGGATGCCCAATTGCTTTTGGAAACTTACTGCTTTTGAGTTTAATGCTTTTGGGCTCTGCTTTTGGGCATCCCTTGTACCTTTAAATAAGTGGGCAAGGCCTCACTTCTCAAAGCATCTGGACGCAGAGTCTGAGAGTGAGCACCTACCCACTCTCTTTGTACTTTGAACACAGATTAATACAAAAAGAAATGCCGAAAGGGGCATCAATCTTTGGGGCCAATACCTCTTGGCACAGAACTATGTCGGCCCGTGTCGACCTAATTGTGAATTGTGGACTGTTTTGAAGTGAATCTCAGCTGAGTCGCGGTAGAATCTTGACTTGGGGTGTCCAAGTTTTATTACAGTGATATCAGAGCGGGCCGATTTCTCTTCTAGTGGGCAATCCGATCCTTTTCTCGCAGCACTTATGGATTCCAACAAAAAATCAGTCGACTTCTTGTGCATTTGCGAATGCGGGAGGAGATCACGAAGAAGATTCTTATGAGCAATCAAAGGAAGAGTACGGGCCACCTCGGCCTACTCAGTTCGAGATTGAAGAGATGAAACGTCGACAATTGGTTGACGAGGCAACAAAGCAGATGATTAAAATTGCGAAGTAAACAAAATTTGCAAAATTTTTGACTCAGCAATCCTCGCCGAAGTACACACCCAGTGGTAGAAGGCCACAGAACCACCCAAAAGGCTTTTTATTTCTTCTTGGCTGACTCGAGAGTACGAACGAGATATACGAACTGCTTGGAATCATCTTCGGATGACCAAGGGAGATTCTCTGGACACTTATTGCGAGAGATTTTGGAGCTCTTTTCTACCAGCCTCTTCATTTAAGGTCTCGTTTAAAGAACAGATTCAACGGTTTTGCTGCGGACTTCCTACAGAGATCCGAGACTACTGCTTGGAACAAAAGTCAAATTCTATTCAAGAATTGATGGGTCATGTGAAACGGGGTTTTGTGTTACCCCACTGATGAGATCTTGACTCAGAGAACCCAGCAAACTTCTAATAATGAAAGTAGAAAGAGAACGAGTTCCCAAGAAAAGAAAGACAAGGATTCACGACCCCGGCTCACTCTTCGAGAGAGGGCCAACTACATCAAAGAGGGTAAGTGTTTTGGATGCGGGGAACATGGGCACGTCTCCACGAAGTGCCCTAAAAAGGCACATCAAGAACATAATGAAGACATGCCAGAGAGTTCGAGAGGAGCTGCGGAACGTGGCAGAAAAGGCAAGATGAAAGCAGGGCTGGTTCCAGATTGCATAGGACTGACCCAAGCACGATTGATGAAAGTACAAAACTTTGTCGAGCTTGCGGCAAAGGGAAAGATGAAGAAGCCTTGATTTTCTTTGATGGAGGAGCCAAGGCCAACTTCATTTCACCTGAATTGGCGGCGCAGCTCGAGATTACACTCGATCAAATGGGACCACAAGCAGAGGCAATTCTAGCGGCACCCGGACGGGACATAGCCATTACACCCGTCATTGGCAAACTTCGATTGCATTGTCAGGGGTATTTGGGGCACGAGGACTTTTACATAATTCCCTTGGAAGGTTGTGATGTCCTCCTTGGAGTTCCTTGGTACCATAAGAACAACGCCGTGGTCGATTATCGGGCGAAGAAAGCGATATTGACAAATGAAAAGGGCCGAAAATTTGTACTTAATGTGAAATTGAAGGGCGAGTCTGTCCCTATTGTATCGGCTTCGGCCGTTTCGATATTAATGAAATCCAATGTATTTGTTGACTCGATCTCTTTGAAAGAGTTAAATAATGAACACATGACAAATATGTTTGAACTTGATAAAGAGCGCCAAGATTTTCTCCACACTCATGCCGATTGCTTTTCTGAGGGCTTGCCAGGCGAGTTGCCACCATCTGGTCCTGAGGATCATACTATTGATTTGATACCTGGAAGCACACCACCGAACCGGTCACCTTACCGTGTGAGCCAAGCCCAGAATGAAGAGATTATGAACCAAGTGAAAGACCTCTTGGAAAAGGGTCTTATCCAGCCGAGTACTTCACCCTACTGCTCTCCGGTGTTGTTGGTTTTAAAGAAAGACGGATCTTGGAGAATGTGCATTGATTATAGAGCTCTCAATAAAATCACTATCAAGAACAGATTTTTGATTCCGAGGATCGATGATATTCTTGACAAATTACTGGGATCCTCTTCTTTCAACAGGATCGATTTGAAAAGCGGATATCAGCAAATCCTAATCGCGCTGGGATATGTCTATAAGATAGCTTTTCGGACGAGCTTCGGTTTATATTAATTTTTGGTGATGCCTTTTGGCCTTACCAATGCTCCAACGACTTTTAACCGAATGATGGATAGGATTTTCAGAGAGTACAGATCTTTTGTTGGCACTTTCTTTGATGACATTATAGTCTTCTCCAAGGATGAGGCAGAACATAAACAACATCTGCTACAGGTCTTTCAGGCATTGCGAGATCACAAGTTAGTAATCAATTCCAAGAAGAGTGAATTTTTCTTACCAGAGATACACTTTCTGGGACACATCGTCTTAGCAACAGGAGTACAGATGGACCCCGCCAAGATTGAGACTATACGTGATTGGCCCGATTTGAAGAATGCCCATGAAGTTAGAAGCTTCTTGGGCTTATGTTCTTACTACCGGCAGTTCATTCGAAAGTTTGTAGAGTTTGCTTCCCCTTTGCATATCTTGACACAGAAAGGAGTCATTCGAAGTATATTGTGATGCTTGTGGTCGTCTGGGTGCGGTCTTAATGCAAGAAGGCCATGTCATTGCCTATGAGAGCCGATTGTTTTCAAGGCCGGAATTGACAACATATATTTATGAGAAAGAGCTTTTGGCGGTTATCCATGCTCTTACTCAGTGGCGACATTACCTACTCGGAGCCGGATTCGCAAAAGTCATTCGAAGTATATTTGTGATGCTTGTGGTCGTAGTCTGGGTGCGGCCTTAATGCAAGAAGGCCATGTCATTGCCTGTGAGAGTCGATTGTTTTCAAGGCCGGAATTGACAACACATATTTATGAGAAAGAGCTTTTGGCGGTTATCCATGCTCTTACTCAGTGGCGACATTACCTACTCGGAGCTGATTTTACAGTCTTCACTGATCATTAGAGTTTACGCTACTTCTTGTCACAGAAGCAGCTTTCGGAAAAGCAGATGCGATGGGCTAACATCTTGTCACAATTTCACTTTGAGATTGCCTTTGTATAGGGACAAAAGAACTTGGTGGCAGATGCTTTGTCTCGGAAGCCGTTAGTCTTGGCTATTTCCGCAATTCCTCATAGAAGCTTCGAGGACATGGTCGATCAGTACGCCACAGATCCAAATTTTGCAGATGTATTCGGTCGAATACAGAATGGGGAGGTAGTATTGGGATATTCCATTCGGGATGGCTACTTGATAAAGAAATCTATGTTGTGCGTTACACAGTCGTTGAGGGAAAAGGTTCTAACCGAATGCCACTGTCCACCATTTACGGGTCACCGCGGCATTGATACCACCTTGACAGGTGTCGAGAGATACTTCTTTTGGCCGAGACTCAAGAAGAACGTGGACGATTTTGTACGCAGATGCTTGGTATGCCAGAAGGTTAAGTTTGACAGTTATAAAGCACAGGGATTGTTACAGCCTTACCTATTCTCACCCGCCCTTGGGAAAGTATTGTAATGGATTTCATTTTTGATCTCCCGAAGACACAGAGTGGGCAGGATGGTATCTAGACTGTTATTGACAGATTTAGCAAGCAAGCTCATTTTATTCTAGTGAAGAAAACAGTCAAGCCGGATCATTTAGCTAGATTGTTCATTGCCCAGATATTCAGATTACATGGCATGCCTGAGATAATCGTTCTGATAGAGATCCCCGATTCACGAGTTTGTTTTGGAAGGCTATTTGGGAGAACATTGGCACACGGTTGCAGTTCTCGTCATCTTTCCACCCGCAGACAGATGGGCAAATTCAATCGTATTGGATTTATTGAAGTCTTACATTTTTGATCAAAAGACTGAATGGGAAAAGTTTTTGCCCTTGGTGGAATTTGCCTATGATACCACGATCCACTCTTTGACGGGGAAGGCGCCATTTGAGATTATTGAAGGTGCTACGAAGGTTCCACCCTTCCTAAGCACAAAAGATAAAATTTTTGAAGCCGACCAGTACACGAGAGACTTGGACACTGCTTTTGCCAAGGTTCGGGAGGCTATAGCGAAATTTCACGAAAGACACAAGAAGGCAGCGATTTGAAATTAAAGGAAGATGATTGGGTGCTCTTACCTTTTGAGAAGGCATGCGTGAGAAAGAAAAAAGGAAAGGAGCGGCTTTTTCCAAAGCTTAGCATGAGATACTATGGACCTTTCCAGATAAAGAAAAGATAAACGATGTCTCCTTTAGACAGAAGCTGCCCGATACTTGGAGAATTCACAATGCTTTTCTTGTGAGTCTCTTGAAGCCTTTTAAAGGAGATGTGCCCGATGATGGGGAGCCATATGAGAAACCTGAAGTGGAGGAAAGCGAGGAGATACTCGTTCCAGAACAGATACTGGCACATAAAGATAGAAAGATTAAAGGTAAAGTGATTAGGCGGTTCTTGGTTAAATTCAAGAACTATCTTGCATTGGATGCGAAGTGGATGGAGGAGGAGGACCTGACAGATACTCCTCAGATTGTGAAATTTTACCTTGAAGCATTTTGTTTAGCATAGTCTACTTCGATAGAATCCCGATTTCAGCATGGGTGAATCTAGTGCAGTTGGCATGCACAAGAGAGGAGTCACTCTGCTCCTTTGTCAACAGATTACTCCGAGTTTTGATATCGAGTCACTGATGTCCCTTTGGGTTTCAGGGATACTGTTGGGCTGACAGTATTCTGCTGTATGACTTTATGAACTGGAATTCCCGAATATGAAAATTATATTGATTGATTTGTACTTGACTTGTTTGAGTGCAGGAACTGAAAGATGAAATGACTGCAGCATTTCGGTTGCAATATGGATTAGTTAATCGGGCATTTGTGAGGTCCCGACTGGATCTAGATGCGATTGCTAAACATGTTGCCGATTAATCATGGTCTGAGATTTGGAATGAATTTGAATGTGATTTCTCATGTGATGTCCGGTGATGTGACTGTTGATTGGTACATGTGCTAGATGTGTTGTTCCTAGTGCATCGGTACTAACAGTCAATGTTTGCTAAGACAGTTTATGGCCTCTGTCTGTTTTGCAGGCGTAATCGAGGGCGATTACAATGCTTTCAAGAGGGGGGTATGTCACAAACTGGTGAAGTGACAACCCTAGAAGTTGTCCCAACTTATGGCCAAGTGACGAGGGGACCCTGGGGACACAAGAATATTAAAAAAATAAAGCGCTGGATTTTGCTGACGTTGCTGGTGTATGGATTTCTGCAATTCACGTTGACAGTACGGATCTCCCAAATCGTGTTGACAACCGTACGGAATGTCCGGAAATTACACTGACAGCTTTTGACAGTTTTTGGATGCCCAATTGCTTTTGGAAACTTACTACTTTTGGGCATCCCTTGTACCTTTTACATAAGTGGGCAAGGCCTCAATTCTCAGAGCATCTGGACGTAGAGTCTGAGAGTGAGCACCTACCTGCTCTCTTTGTACTTTGAACACAGATTAATACAAAAAGAAATACCGAAAGGGGCGCTAGTCTTTGGGGCCAATACCTCTTGGCACGGAACTACGCCTGGCCGTGTCGTATTAATTGTGAATTGCGAATTGTTTTGAAGTGAATCTCTGCTGTGTCGCGGTAGAATCTTGACTTGGGGTGTCCAAGTTTGCTACAGCTTATGTGACTCTAAGACTGATGAGTTTCTTGGTACTTTAATACAGTCTGAGTAAAAGATATCCTCGAGGAATTTTAGGCAAGGCAAAAATTTCTCCTAATGGAGCCGAGTACCCAGTCTAGTTCGAATCGTTAAGGTAAGTAATGACTTCAAGTTTAATTGAGTCTTTAAGTTTTCTCTCAAGAAAGGACCAGCTCAACTCACCCACTATTGGGCACTGACGACGTTAGTGGGGATGTCGTGGTATTTAGTCAATACTATGCATGATGAAGCTGATGGTTATATTGTCTTGTGGGTGACTACCATGGGTCTATACCTTGCACTCTCCTTTATGGGTGAATCTGGGCTTACCCTGGATTCATCTAGGTATATTTCTCTCAAGAAAGGACCAGCTCAACTCACCATTGAGGGAGATTTGAGATTTTTGCCTGCTTTCCTCGGGCAATTTGGTTGGACCACTACATTTGAGGACAATTATTTATAAGTGAGAGGGATGTTGCGAAATTTAGCTTTATCTAAAAGAAATATAATTCTAAATGAATTATTGGATTCATAAGTGAGGTTTTTCTCGTTGGAGACATCTGAGTACAAATATTGTCATTTAGAGGAATGATGGAGCATTGTGAAGGGGAATATTTGTAGGCCTCCAAGAATGGAAACTTCTGATGCGTCACATCATATGGGTGACAGGAAGCATCGAGGAGTATTCGACCATCCGGAACGGACTTTTTTGATGCGGCATGGGATGGGTGACATAGAGCATCGTGGAGAAGTCGTTTCGTAAGTTGGTGAGAAAGGATTAAGTGATGGTTATTCTTGATGCGTCACATGGTGGTTGACTGGAGCATGGGAAAGGGAATATTCCTCCGTAGTCGGGAGGAATTCTGAACTGAGTTAGAGTTGTGCCCAAGGATGGGACAAGACTTGAATAAAGATGGGTTTAGAGTAAGCTTTGAGGAAATGCAGTTTCTTAAAGCGAGTTACTTTTTGGGAAAGGAGGAGTCTATGTTTGCATCATAGTTCAGCTCATTGGTGTCTGGGCCCGTGTTGAAGTTCAAAGCGCATTGCATTTGGCAAGGAACCAACATGACATATACAAAACACTATGGATATTGTTCGCACAATCCATTGTTGTTGGCTGGTTTATGGATAGGGTGTGCTCCAAAGTCATTGTCTTGAAGAATCTTGGGACGTGATGTGTTCACAATATTGAATGGGGGTCTACAATTCAACTTTCTTTGAGGTGATTGGTGCTCAAGATGGCATCATCATTATGGTGACAAGTTGATGGTTGCAAATTCGTGGTGTATCTAGTAGTCGGCCACTACTAGGGTGTCCATGGTAGCGTTGTCATTGACTTCGTCTTCCTACATATGTCCACTATGAGTTGCAGAGAGGGTGTTAAAATGATGCATCTCAAGTGAGTGCCCTATTTGAACCTATTTATTTAAATTTGTCATTTTAGGGCTCTTTTTAAACTTATTTGACATGAAAATTGGGTTGGGCAATACAGTCGACAATTATATAAGGAACCCTTGTGTCCGCAAGAGGTGGATGTCAAAGTAGACGGTGTGGAAGCGTATAGATAGAGGGAAACCACACACGAAGAGAGAGAGAGAGAGAGAGAGAGAGAGAGAGAGAGAGAGAGAGAGATGTAGGATTTAATTGTCTCTTATTAGTGGAGTTTTTGTGAGTAGTGTTTGGCATGAATGTTGGTGGCATTCCATGGACCGAGCAATGGACACCTGAACCTACATATGGTTTTCGAAATGTTCTTCTTTTATGTGCGACAATCTTGCTCTTGCTCCTCGGCTTCTTCTCGGCAGGATCTTTATTTAAGCTCCTAAGAAGGATTTGGCCCAATGACAGTTTGAGGAGAGTCACAAGCAGAGGCGTTAGCTGGAAATTACTACACAGCAAAGGGCAGCACTGTAATGATTACATACGGCTTTAATACCGAGATAACCGAAGGCATGCCACAGGTCTTAATGTTTGTTTTAGTGGCTTTGCTACTTTTCTGTTAATCCAAAGTTTGCAAGAATGAGGGCTACAGGCGGCGGGATCGAATTTTTTACACATACAATTGACATTATAGCAGAGTCTCTCTAAAGAATTAGCTCTTTGTGTTGCTCGGGTTTGTTTGAAGGATGTCATCTCACCTTGGGCTGAAAATGGCATGTTTGCTCTTTATTTTTACTTACATGAGTTGTTAAATAGAACTTATTCACCTCCAAGTTTATGTTCCTCCTCAGATGTCACATTTCTATACAGCTGGAAATCAGTGATCCATTTTTATTGGGAAGTTTGAGATTGAAGAAACTCCTTTATTTGATGCCTCTATTTGGCGTCAGTACATCTCGTTTCAAAGCTTGCAAGGATGACGACAACAGGTGGGATAAATTTTTTTGCCTCTAGTCTCATATGTATTGTGAGTCTCAGGTAGTGGAAGGGAATCAATATTAGAGCTTTCCTTAGTTTATATAGTTCAAAGTTGGTCTGATGGAGAACATAGCACGTGGGGTTTGACAGAAGGGATTATTTAGTCCCATTCTCTCTCTCTCTCTCTCTCTCTCTCTCTCTCTCTCTCACACACACACACACACACACACACACACACACACACACAAGGGTACCAATACAAGGGGACATACAAAGAAAGAACTAGAAAAGGATGTGTGCAAAATCTAAAGATATTGGTTTTTTGAATTAGGTGTTAAATGCTCGTGGTATGGAGGGTTTGCATACAATGAACCCGGTGCCTATGTATAGGATAATACTAGGGGTCCTTCGAGCCATTTGTCCACCCATCCTCAGAGGGCGTAATCCCTTGTACTGTTTCTGTTCTCACAGCTAGTTACCCACTGGTTTCATATCAATTGCTGTCGTACCATCGCCGCCCCTTTATTTATCTCTTCTCTCTGGATGTATCAATCTGGTCTCTTACGACTACAAAATGTTCTCTTCTTCTCTCCTCTCTCTCTTGCTATTGACTCAAACATGCTATTATGGCCTTAGGTGCTCCCATCAGCCATCTACATTTTGCATCACTGCTTTATTCTTTTGCATTTTGCTTGTCGATCCAACTACCTTCGTCTGTGCTTTTGATGTTATCTTAATTTTGGAGGTATCCCACCTCCACTTATGCCTTTGATCTTTGGTAGATCTTGCCTCCAGCATTGTTTTGCATTTTGCAACTAGTGGCCTTGTCCTGGGACTATACATACATCAGGTACTAGGTAATGGTTATAGTAGGTCTTGGCTGATTTGCTTGTTATTTTTTCTCACTAAATTGAATTTTGATGTCTGCCAAAAGCTTTGATTCTTTTGCTGCACCTTCTGTTATTGAAGGCGAATTGTCCAACTTGTTGCCACTCCTATCTCGACCCTCAGGGAACTTATTATCTTCATAAATAGAGAAACTATGAGAAATACTCTCATATCCACATGCATAACAAAGGGATTTTATGAACAAACTTGAGTTACAGGCATACGTGTACAAAGAGAGCTCCACTTCATGCAACTTTCACCACCAAATAACATGAAGGGTAAAAGTACAAAGGTCCACACTCATGTTCATGGCACCCTTCAGCAGAGGGACACCAGCCATAGGACCCTTCCACAGAGGCACATATACTCTCAAACACCCACCCACCATTGTGAGCTTCAACAGAATGTTCTTCCTCCATATATGAAAACCCAAGCTCACTCACTACCAAAAATTGGTAAAAATTTAGTTTTGTTAATGTTTTTGTAGTGCTTGCACATTCTTTTCAGTCAACATACTTGTATGTACAACCACGACAGAACTATGTACCCCACACCACAGTTCCTCATGCATAGTGAAACCAGGCATACATTGCATGTGCACGCTTTGTACATGAATGACTTATGTATACTTTAAACTTTCAAAAGAAGCATAAAACATATTTGAGAATTCTTGTTAAGGCTCACGTCATCATTAAAAAAAATGTCACACCGTGATTAACCGTATTGCTTCTCTCTTTACGATTGTATCGTGCTATCTTGTAGTTGAGGAAACTCTTGGCTTCTTTTCTTTTAGCCTTTTTGGGCTACGTTAGTATTATATGATCATATTATTTTCCACCACCATGGTTCATTCAATGACTCCTTTAGGCCACCTTAAATCACGAGCACATGTACATATTTCTCTTTGCTTCTATGGCTCCCTAAGGAAAGACGGAGTCAAGCTAAAGATGGAGGCAAAACCCGCTTCTTCTTTTTATTCACTAACTAAAGATAAGAAGTCTACAATGAATAAAAAAGAAAATAAAACATAAGGGAAAACTAGTACAATAGTCTAATGTCAACTGATATTGAGTGAGCTGGATGGATAAGTGTGCCATCACTCCGTTGATAGGTAGACAAAGTTAGTCCAGCTGTAGTATCATTGGCAAAGATATACGTATCCACAAGGGTGTGCATGTTGGTGATAGTCATCCAACTGTAGTACATGTTGAGCTTGACAACTCAACTCTCCCCCTTAAGCTGAATGCCATCTCTTGTATGCCAAGCATTGCTTAAAATTGTTGCAACTTTTGTGCCGCAACGGCCTTCATGAAGATACATGCAACCTACTCATCCGTCCGTCATGTACTCAAGGTCAATGTCGCTTGTCAAGATCCTCTCTTTGATGAAGTGGTAATGCACCTCAATGTGTTTTTTGCTCGTATGAAGCATTGGGTTTCGAGCCAACTGTATGGTGCTAAGGTTGTTACAATAGATGACAATCAGCATCTATACCTATACTCTAAATTCTCAAAGTAGCAATCGCAACCATGCTACCTCAAATGTTGCCATTACAACACCCTTGTACTCTACCTATGTACTCAATAGAGCAACTGTAGGTTGCTTCTTAATGCTCCATGTGCTAGCAACACTCCCAAGTGAAAACATGAATCCACTTGTAGACTTGTGATCATATGTACTACTAGCCCAATCTGCATCTATGTAACCATAGAGTTGCAACTTAACATCAGTCCTATTAAAGAGCACATGACCTAAAGTAGCACTCACATAGCGCAATGTGTCGCATTGTATCCAAGTGTGGCTTCCTAGGAGACAACATATACTAACTCACAAATCCAATTGTGTAACTCAAGGATAGATGTGAGATAGTCAAGTAAATCAAACTACCCACAATTTTCCTGTACATGGTAGCATTCTCAAGTAATTGACCTACATTATTTTCTAACTTCAAATTTTGATCCAAGGGCATTGCAATAGGTTTACAATCAACCATACCATACTTTGTCAACATGTCAAAAGTATATTGACTTTGTGACAGCCATACATCCTCTTTTGTGCAAATAATCTCAATGTCCAAAGGTAATGCAAATCTCTCAAATCTTACATCTCAAACTCTTGCACAAGTAGGACGTGTATAACCTCTACCTTACACCATTTCTGGTCAAGAGAATAACCAACAAATATACATTTCTTTGCTTTGGTAAGCTTACTTCTCAACTCATCCAGCACATGCACATAAGCAATACATTCAGACACTTTAAAATCTGACACATCTAATTTTTTACCACAAAACTTCTCTTCCGGTGTCGTATCATGTACTGCAGTAGTAGAGGTCCTATTCATGATGTACACACTTGTAGCAATAGCTTGAGCCCAATAAAAACGAGGCATGTTCTTCTCATTCATCATAGCTCTAGTAACTTTTGCTATGTATCTATTCTTTCACTTTGCAATACCATTTTGTGGAGTATACTTGCATGAAAACTGCCTTTGAACTCCATTCTTTTTCAGAAAAGCATTGAAATTATTGTAAAAGTGTTCTCCTCTGCCATCTGACCTTAGACAATTTACTTGTTTCCTAGTCTGTTTTTCCAACAATAGACTTGATATTTTGAAAGTGTAGAAACACCTTACTTTTTTGCTTTATGAAATAGACCCATACCTTCCTTGTATGGTCATCAATAAAGTTTACATAGTACATGTATCCACCCATAGACACAGTCTTTGTCAGACCTGTACTAGTTCCAATACATGTTTGCTTATGTGCTTATCACGAGGAAATTATGTTTTTCCCTACTTTCCAAACTGATAAGCTTCACAAATTTTATGTATCTCAACGACTTTAAACACTGACAAACCTATAACCATCTTTTTAGTTTGCATCGTTTTCAGCCTTTATAGATTTACATGATCAATACATTTGTGCCAGATCTCAATATTTACAACAACTCCTATAACTTGTGCAAACATGGCAGCATTCACCTCAGGCCCATTTACATCCAAAGTAAAAATTCTACCTAATTTCTTTCCCTGTGCAATCAACCTTCGATTCTTCTTATGCTCTTTGACAAAGAGACCATCTGAATTAAAGCACACTTATAAACCTTGCTCGAACCATCTGCCCAACCAAAACTACATTCTTTGTAATGTTGGTGGGTACATACAATATGTTAGCCAAATACTTTAATTTTCCATCTGTCATAGATAATGGTATCTTTTCTGTATGCATAATGGGATGTGCAGTATCATCCCCAGTCTCTACATAGCTAAGACTTTGCAAAGTCTACATTTACTTGAACCACTTATCGTGATTGGTCATGTGATTTGATACACCTGAATCCACATACGAGACATTATCACTAGACTTTGCCACATTTGCAAACATAATATTTAATACGTGCGACACCACAAATATCCTCTCAGGCTTATCTACATTTTTGCTAGTGGTTACATAGTTATTTTGTTGTCTCCTATCTGGAGGACAATCATGTTTAAAATGATCATGCCTCCCACAACCTCTAGATACAAATTGCCATGTTGACATGTATTGTTACACTTTGCATTTACACGGTCTCTCAAACTCATTCTATCTTGAAAATTTTCTCACCTACATGTGTTCTGTCCTCTGTAAATTATTTGCTACTATTGTGCTTGGTGGTTGCCTCTTCTATGAATACCTCCATATTAGCAGCAAGCTAACACGGATACCATTTTTCGGAGTTCTCTTTGTAAAACACTTATTATTTTGATAAATCCGGAATATTGTAACTCTTATTTTCTTGGACAAACTCTGTAATTAATGAGCCGGGGCTACAAGCTTCCAGATTGTATCAACTTGTCATTTTCCAACTTTACTAGAACTCCAAATTATTAGTTTTGACCACCCAAAAACCTTGGCGAAGGTATAAAAGCCAGTTTTGATAAGTTTTGGATAGGAAATACACAGCGTGAGCTATCGGCGCTTACTCCTCTTCTTCTCACGCTTCCTACTCCTTCCTCGATTGTCACACTGCAGTTGTGTTTGTTGCATTGCAACCGTAGGTAAGAGCTCTACGCATTGACGTAAGCAGTTCACAATATTTCGTAGCTTTTGGCGTCGCCGACGACCCGCAGCCTAATGTCATCATAACTAGGAATTTACACTTTCAAATAAAAAACTAAGCATAGGCGGGGTATTGGGGCATCATTGCTAAGCATTTAGATGCATTGTGGGTTGAAAACGACTAGGTCAAAAATCCAATGCTATTAATAATCACAATTTTGGAACTTGACCTAAAGTGAAGTTTGAGACCATAAGCATGTGTGCTTAGGTCTTACAAACTTGTCTTAGTAGTTTCGTTATGTTTGGATGTCATTTGATGCTGTAACGGATGTGATTTATTTATCGATGAGCGATTAGCTTTTGGTGATTTCAGTCAACTTGAGTGTAACTTGAGTTAGATGCAAGTTGTTAGTTGTTTTCTGAGAGATTGACACCCTCTTGTAGCTTCTATACACTAGTCGAATCAACTTCGTCCCATGGATTGACAATTTAATCGTGGTTCTCGCTAATACTACAATAAGATAGGATGGTGAGGTTAAACATGCGTTCCACATTTGGCGCCGCTACCGGGGATCGAAGAGACCTAAACTAGGAAAAAACACGAGCGTCTTGTGAAGTTATTCTTCAACTTCCTCTAGGTTCGCCTAGAGTTCAATGTTTGTGGACACTTTCCACAACCCCATTGCATGAGAATCTAAGAGTAGGATCCGATGTGGATTTCAGAACATTGCTCTCTCTGAAAGAATCAAGTGTGAGTTGTTATTGGAAGTTGCAGAATTTTAGGTCTACGGCTAGAAATAGCTTGAAAAGACTCGAAACCACTCAATCCGATTGGAAAGTAAGCTTAAGAGTTGTCTGAACCAGTTGGTAAGCTCAAAGACACTTTGAGGTAAAAATTTCAAGAGTTGGCCAAAACTCAGATTATGTAGTTTTTCTTGATATTTTAAGACAAATTAAGTTTTGACTTGATTCATAGGCTTAAAATAGCTCAAGTAAAGACTGTCTTTGAAAAAATTGCAAAAAAGTGTTCATTTCAAACCTGAAGTTAATAATCGTGATTATTAACTTTCTGCTCTAAATTGACCAAGGTTCATACCATTGACTCATTGCGTGTGTACAAACAACTTTTGTAAAGGCTCAAGAGATTTGGATCACAAAACTGACAAAAAATTGGGTAAAAACTAAAGTTTGTAACGACTTTTTGAATCTTGAGTGTAAATTGGAGAAAAAATTGTCCAAACATGTTGAAAATTGATTCATAGGCTTATATTGATGTGATAAACATGTGTACATGCTTAATTGACCAAAAAGATATAAATATTTGTCAGTTGTAAATAATCGTGATTATTTACATCTGTCCCATTTTTCAACTTTTTTGACCAAGTCAACATACCACTAGTTTTAACATGTTGTAATAAGCCCACAAACCAAATTTGGTAAGATTTGGATCTTTGGATTGAAAATTGTGACTAAATTTGCAAAGTTAGTCTGCGGACAGATTCAAAAAATTGTCCAAACTTGATGAAACTTGGCTAGTGACCTTAACTTGAGGTGTTTAACAGATATGTGTGGGCAAAATGTTGCAAAAATATAGCTGGAGTAAATAATAGTGATTATATACATCTGCTTCAAAACTTAAAAATTTTGCACATTTGAGTATACCACAAGGTTAAGCATATCAAGTAGACCTCACCAATCAATTTTGGTGAAACTTGGATCACAAAAGTGAGACCTAAGCCAGATTCTCGAAATCAGAGTCTACGAACACAAAACAGTTGATAAACTTGATCAAATTTTGTCCAAATTTGTTGAAACTTGTCCAAGGACTTTAACAATTTGTATACTTGCCAAACCAATAAAAAAAGTGCAAAAAACTGACAAAAGTAAATAATCACGATTATTTACTATTGCTATCCAAAGACATCAATTTTGACTTTTGAACTTATACAGTGTTAGACTAACATAATATAAAGCCACCGGGAAAATTTGGGTTCAATCGGATCAAAACTGGTACATGTTCACTTAGTTTCCAGGTTGCAGATTAAACCTTTGATTTTTTGCTAAAGTCGAATCTGATAGTCAAATTTTGACTCCCATAGCTCGATTTGAAGTGATACACATAGACCAATCACGAGAGTTAGCAAAAACTCTACTGTCTTTATAGAAGAATAGTTAACTTGATCAAATTTGTACAGGAATCAGGTTGCAGACGAGGAATCAGTGGCTTGACAGGAAGTTGTAATCGAATCAAGTGGAAATTGACGACAAGTCAATCCAAAGATGAGGATTCTATCCAGGGCTTTTAAGTCTATATGAATCTTAGATCTGGTCGTATACTAGGAAATCAGGGCATACTCAGAGAAACCTCCAGTACAGTATCCATCGAAGAAAGCGTGAATCAAGGAAATTCCTTGCACACAATTCTTGAAGAAGTCTCAGACACTTTGTCAGACTCAACATGCGAAATGTCTTCTTACTCGACTCACTCGGAGACTGGAACGACAATGCGCTATAAGCATATACTCTCTTTTTACAAGACTAACCACCATGGAGCCCAGGTTTACTTGGACCCTAACGAGGAGTATGCTATTCGCATTGATGACCATGGTATTGAGTTCGAAGAAGAGATTAGGGCAAACAAACAAGGAAAAATGTACATGGACAGAAACGGAACTCAGTATGTACAAGTTGAAAACCCTGGTGTGGTAGACAAATGGGGGTTAGAAGATATGTCAGCAAAAGAAGGACCACCAATTTTAGAATGCAAGGGATACGATCAAGAAGATTTAAGCCTTTGAAACGGCTTAGTATGGATAATCCTAGGACGGAGTCTATTGTGGGGAAGATAGAAACATAAAAGATCTTTTGTGGACGTCGGATGCCAAACCAGGATAGCTAACGGCCATGAAGATCATCTATATCTTCAAGATCAAGGATAAGGGATCAGCGCACCTACCAATCTACCTGTTTAGGGATTGTTATAACAACAAATTTGTTATGATGACTCCTGAGAAGGTAGAATAAACCAAATACCAAGGGTACTCCATACGGGATTGGATATTGGGACAAGGACCAAAAACAATTCCAAGAGATGAACACCATGAGGGATCATCTGTTTTTGGCTTTAGGTCTCTGAAACAATAGATATAAAGGAAATTTGAGATTTTGAGCTCCAAATTGGTTCAAACTTAGCTAGTGGGGTGAACACATCATGTACTTTGGATGTATGATGGCAAAATATCAAAACTCCCCAATTTTGGCTAGAACGTAAATAATCGCGATTATTAACTTTTCGACCAAAATTGACATTTTTTTGGTACAATTTGGTTCTAGGCATTGTATAGACCCTGTGTATGAGATATAAGGTGATTTGGATCAAGAAATGTTGTTCATTTCCCAAAAATTGGCTTGCAAGGACTTCTTTGTGTTTTCTGGCAATTTTCCAAGTTATAAGTGCTCATTTGGGTCATACTTGATTTTTGGCATGTAATAGGTGTGTACACATGGTAGGTGAGGTGATGTGACAATTTTCAAGCAAAAATGATGCAAAAGTAAATAATCGCAATTATTTACAATAGTGACAAATTCTTTGCAAAACTTACAACTTTTGACCTAGACATATTCTATACACCTAAAACAAATCCTAAATTGAATTTGGTCAAGTTTGGTAATGCCGACATCACTTTTGTGCTTTGTCGACTGTGAGATCACCGTTTTTTGTGACTACATTGCCTGTTGGGTTGGTCAATCAACTTTGAGGCTTTGGACTTGTCCGCAAAATAGTAATGAAGCAACTCATTCAATTTTGGCTAATTTGGAGTCAGTTTGACCCCGTATATCGAATTTGACGCTTTGTAACCTTCGAGCCATTTTCTGCTTTTTGAGGGCTTTACTTGATTGATTTCACTAAACCAATCATATACATTGTATATGAACCTCGTACGTGAGCTATCTGTGGAGTCAGATCAGAATTCTGGCATCTGCTAAAAATCTAGCTTTTGTACTGGGGACCCCCTCGACCTCTGTCGAATGGTCAACTAATGATATAGAAAGGTTCTATTATGTTAGGGTATGCTATGGTTCAAATCCCATATGATTTGGTCGAGCTGACAGGCCGCTATGGTCAGTTTTTGGTGGTATGTCTTCGTGCACTGCTCGGTTTTTAGGTTTTATTTCAGGGGTTTAAACTAGCTACCAGCCGTACAAAATGGATCATTGACGAGTAAATAACTTACCCCTCATGTCTTGTGTGAGACGGCGCTGAAAACGGTCAACTGTGGACTCCGGAAAAGACGCGCGAAAGAGGTCAAAAGCTCTTTGTGCAAAGGCTGCAAGTGAAAATGGGGTGGTTTTAGCCTACCTTGGATATCTATACCCGGACTTCCCGAACCAATTTTCCCAAGATTCCCCTGTTAGTCTTACTAGGCCATGAAATCTATGCTAGACTCAAAAATTTCCCTGATCGGATTCCTGTAGCTCATTTTGCAAGAATTTTGCAAAAGTAGGCCTGGCCGCCTAATTTAGGCTTCCCGCTTCCATCTTCTGATTTCATTGAAAATTTTGTGCTTGTCCATCTTGTCTTTGTGATCACCATCGTGTCTTCCATTTTTCCATATGAGCTTCCTTGGTATTTATTATTAATTTTTGACCTGTTTATTTAAAAAAATCAAAGAAAATAGCAAAATGCTCTGAAAGAGTAAAGTGAAAATCCAATAATTAAGAAAATCCATTGAAAAACACAGCTTTATTATTTTTGTTGGATTTTTCTATTTTTAAGCCTTATTATCAATAAAAATGATAAAAATACCCAAAAAGGACTATTTTTTGATGATTTTTTGATAATTTTTTGATAGTATATACACTATTTACACTCATCGGAAAGATATTATCAGTGAATTTTTCCTTGATGATGAATTATAAGGGTATTATTAGGTAATTTTGCAAAAAAATCACACGTTAACATCGAGCTTTCTTCCTCCCTCTTCAAACATTGCCCTTAATTTCTTAGTATGTAGTGCCCTTCCACCCCTCCTAGATGGCATACTTCGGGATGACTGTGTGCATGGGTTGAACAATCGTGTCTATGCATAACCGTGGTTGGCTCTACCATGCTTTGAAGATCAATGCAATTAAAACCACTATGCTGTGCTACAAGAGCTGGGTCTTGAGTAGTTAACTCAAGGGTTTCTGATGTCGAGGTTTGCTGTTGATGTCTTCCAAAGAGCAAATCTTGTAGCTTGTGTGCTCTGTGTTTGATTGTACCATCCGGATGCTTCAGCATACTGATTGCTTGAACTGTTGGTAGCACTTTTGACTGTTGTCAAGCTTTTTCTCGCCATTGGTAGCTTGATTGGCTTGGTCTTGTATGGTGTGATGGAGTCTTTGGAGACTTAACTCACCATTGCTTGATTGGTTTTATGGTTTGTGGAGAAGATAAGTGCTCCTTTTTCTTCCAAACCAATTTCCTGCTAGGTTCCTTGCTCGGAGATGCTCGTCTCTGTGTTTTAACCCTTGGAACCTTCTTTTCTTTTGTCGGTGAAGTCTTAGGCACCCAGATCCGAATCGGTTTATCCTTAAGCTGTGCTTTTGGAACCCAAATTTGCCTGACTCCTTGCATGCTACTTGTAGCATTTGACTATCGAGGGGATGGAGAAGATTGATTACTTCGTGGTTTCGTCTGCGGATTGCTTCCTTTCCATTCCTCCTTGCTTGGTGCAATTGGAACAATGAGTTGTCCGTCTTTAGGTGATAGCTTTAGCTGATTTGTATCCCAATCTGGTACTGCTTTGTATGTCCGCATCTAGGGAATTCCAAGAATCATTGTCTCATTCATGTGTTCATCTGGTAAGAATACAAAATGATGAGGACATGAACATCCATGTACTATCACGTTCAAGTTGACTACTCCCAATGTTGGGGTTGGGTTCTTGTTGCATCCTTTGATTGTCGCTATTCCTGCTGTCAATGCTTGACTTGTTGCCTTCTTGTACGTGGAATAACTTACTGCATTTACTCTAGCTCCTGTGTCGACCAAAGCATTGGTGTTATGATTGTTGAGCTGTACTTTGATGCGCAGGTCCATTCCATCTAACCAGTCATCATCTGTTGAAACTGCATCTTTAGGTAATTCCCATTGTCGATCATCTATTTCCAGAGTATTGATGGGAATCAGTATCTGTTGATTCTTGAGAGCAGATTTCCATTTGAGTACCCGAAGCCGAGCTTCCTCCTGGGCTTCATCAATAACCTGCTGTCGTTTGATCTTTCTTTGCTTGGCTTCATGCATTCTTTCTAGTAATTCATTGGTTAGCGGCAAATTGTATCTCTTTAAACGATATCCACTAATCCAATTAGCCATTGGTTCACCATCTAGGGTGGACAATTTTACTACTCCACTTGGAGATAAATCTTCAATGATAAACGGTCCGTTTTTCTTTTTCTTAAAACTTGGGAATGTGTTGCTTGAGGGAATAGACTAAAACTAAGTCCCCTTTCTTGAAGATTTTTGTGATTAAGTGGGAATCAAAAAACTGTTTTTGTTTTCGCTTTTGTGCATAGATGTGAGCTACAACAGTTAGCCTTTGCTCATCTAGCTTTTCCAAATCTTCAAGTCTTTCTGACAATTCATGTCCAGTCCACTCAAGATTTTGTGCTACCCTTAATGTCGGCAATAGAAATTCTATTGGCAGTATGGCATCAAGACCATAAACAAGGTTAAAGGGTGTAGCATTTAAAGCTGTTTTGAATGAGACTCGATAAGCCCATAGAGCAGCATGGAGATTCATTTCTCATTCTGTCCTTCCTGAACTAACCACTTTAGTTAGCACCGAGCTAAGAATTTTATTCTTATGCTCAGCTTATCCGTTTGCTTGTGGATGATAGGGAGTTGATTTGTTTTTGATTACCATAAACTCATTAAGTAAATACTCGATTACCTCATTGAGGAAATGAGTTCCCCGATCACTGACAATTTCTATTGGCAGTCCATATCTCGTGAAAATACATACTCATATAAGAATGCAGCAGTGGTTCTGGCATCATTCTTTTGAGTTTCTTTAGCCTCGGTCCACTTGGTCAAAGAGTCCGTAGCTTCAATGATATATTGAGCTTGGGTTCTATAAACAGGTGGCTGTATTGGCCCAACAAAATCTATACCCCATTTTGCAAAAGCTCTAGCCCCCATCATTGGTCTTAATGGAACGCTATCTACATGTGTTGGCATTTTTGCTCGTTACAAGCATCACACCTTCGAACATATTCTTTAGTATCTGCAAAAAGTGTTGGCCACCATATGCCTGCCATCAAGCTTGCTCTTGCACTAGAAAAGTGACCTCCAGCTAATCTAGCATGTGCTTGTTCTATAATTGAAATATACTCGTTTTCATTTGCACAAACATGCAAATGTTGATCTTTACCTCTCCGATACAATTGGTTCCCAATAAGAGCATCGTCTCTTGCTTTAGTTTCAATTTCTTGTTGACGGCGTTTACTCATGTCCTCAGGTCCTCTAAGCTATTTGCTTTGTCTGCACCACATCCATGTTGAGTGTGGGCTGCAATAACCGGTACGAGCTTGGTAGTGGGTTTTTTCCATGCCCTGTGTAGACCAAATACCCAAGCTGCCATATTGCCTTGCAAACCAAGGCATGTGATTATAGATAATGTGCTACACACAAAGAATGCAGACATTCTAAAGATGAGTATTCGCAATTCAACAGATTATCATGTCATCAAACCAATTACGGTACCATGTAGTGAGTAATATGTTGATTTGTCCACACACTTATGAATGTCTTGTGGAAGGTCTCCATAGCTTCTTGGAATTTTGTATAGTTGCCATCAGTCCATGAGTTCAATTTGCAGAACTTGAATATTGCATCCAAGGTTTTCCATACCTTTGCTTTGCGAGTCCTTGGTGCACCATTGTCTACATGGTTAACTATAGGATTGTGCAGATTTGTCCACCTGTTGTATCATAATGCTTGTCTTTCTTGTGCACTTTGGCTTTTGCATTGTCGTCCAGTTGTGGGCAGTGAAAGAAAGAGCCGGGCTTTCACACCATCGATGGACAGCTTCTTTGGAACATCCCGGCCATTTTTCGATCTCTTCTCATCTTGCTCTATCTTGACATGTTCCCCGTGCAAACCCATTTCTGATAAGACCATCTCTAAGGTTGAGATTGCCCTTTGCTTCTCGCAGAGAGAGGTCGAGTGGTCCAGGCAAAACAGATGTAGAGAAACATTATTTTTTCTATTATTCTATAAAGTGCATGCATTGTGCATATGTATACTCTAGATAGTGGGATATCCAAAATGGGTCAAAAGTTAGGGTCGCACAGATGCCTATCCGGAGCTCTTCTCCAAAATGGTTTGTCAAGGATGTGAACCCCTCCCATGCAATACAAGCAAGGGCTTTTTCTTGTTGCTCCTTTGGAAACATTGTACATGCATTTCAAGGTTTTTAGATCTCCAGCCATGTGCCACTCTACATTGTAGGATCCCATGCCCTCCAAATCCAATTTCTTTCCATTTCTCTGTTTGCTTATTGTTTTTGGTATGTTTGTTTGATGAAAAACCCAATTCAATATATCGAAGTTCTCAGTGGGCACCTGAAAAGATAAAGTTGAACTTATTATAATGCACATTCAAAAGCATCCAAATGAAATATAACGATAAATTATCTTAAACATAACTTCTATGCACTCTGAACGTCGCAAGAAGGAAAATGTTGTGCTCATATTGCACACTAAAGTTTTGAGGATCATCTGGTCCAATGCTTGCATCTAGAGCTCTATTTATAAGTGTGATTGTGACTCGCTTGACATTTGTCTCCTTTACAAGCTCGCACTCATCTAGCTCGATGACAAAATTCAGGACGCCGTTGCACTCTTCAGGCTAACATCGAACAACTGCACAATGTATGACTACAACGCGATCATATCATAAAAAATATTTTTATAATTGTCATAGACCATTTCTTCTCCTTTTGGCAATCTGTACGTCGATTCAATGTGGAAAGGACTTCCTAGCTTTTGAAGCACCTCCTCCTTGACTTTACATCTTGGTTTTTGAATAGAGAAAGGGTTTGGAAGTAGCATGTGCTTGATGTGGAACTTTTTGACTTGTCTTTGCACAGACCTGAGTAGAGGAGTAAGAGGAGTTAGGAATCAAAACCCTTTTCTAGTGGAACAACACTACAAATGATGCTATACTTGAAAATGGCAGCGTATCCCTTATTGGATATACCAGCTTCATCCAAAATTGATTAAATGTCCCGTGTAGAGAGTTGGTCCTCTTGTAAAAGGTCTTCAAGCTGTTAAGCAACGATCTTACCATAGCGCTTGTCATCCAAGAGGCCTGCTACATTTTTGCAATTCAGTATGTAATGGGCCAAGGAGGTGGTTGTGCTGCGCTCCATTTCCTTGTCAGGGTGAAGCAAAGATTTGCACTAGCATGTGAGCAGTAAGAGATGTGAGAGTTTATGAATATAAGCTTAAGAAGGATAGATGCACTCACTTGATGGCTTGCACTCTTTATTTAATTTCTCTCGAGCCAACTTTCAAGTCCTTGATGTCTCTTAGTTTTGTTTCTCTTTGGCAAAGACGTAACATTGTTTTATTTCTCTAAGTTGTTGTGTAAGCTCCTTGATGGTCTCCTTGTTGCCTTCAACCTATTTAGCACATTGCACGACTTTCTGGTGTAAGCAAACATTCTCGCTGTATAATATATCTCTCTCTTGTTGCAGAACGTCATTTCTTGCAGTCAACTGCTTAGTGTAGCCACACAAGCCATGATGGCCATCTCCGACATAGTTCACTAAAGATGTAATATCCTTAAAAGGTGGAGTGGAGTTTGTGATGGGATGTTTTGGATACATTCTGTTGTCCAGCCACATTTTTCATGCCCTATGAACTTAAGTTCTCCTTCGAAGCTTCAGAAAGTGCCTTCTGTTTGTTTTCTTACAGAGGGGTTCATACTCTTGTAGAGCTCTATGTGCATGTGATACACATCTCTCCTATTCCTCGTAGAAGTTTTTTGTGGAGAAGCTACAAGTGTCAACTGAGGTATGATTGATCGAAAATGTGTGCAGAAGGAGGTGGGGGCGATAGAAGAATGCAATTTGAATATCACAGACGTGAGAGAGAATGCAGGAGGGAATGGGGGGAAGAAGGAGGTGAGGAAACAGAGCTTAGTTTTCAAAAA
Organism: Adiantum capillus-veneris; assembly: GCF_014529385.1. NCBI lineage: Eukaryota > Viridiplantae > Streptophyta > Polypodiopsida > Polypodiales > Pteridaceae > Adiantum > Adiantum capillus-veneris. The sequence goes on along the minus strand of NC_140949.1, from coordinate 54,737,074 downwards.
CACTGAAGATTGAGATATTCGGTGAATTAATAGCCGCTGTGCACAATGAAGTGTTATCATGAGTGGAAGAGTTTTTGGGTTTTTTAATAAACGTACCTTGCATGAATAAGGTATCCAAGTTTTAGAATACATGTATGAAAAAGGGTTAAAATGAATTTTCTATTATCTCTCTCTACGTTGACATAGCATTTCTTACAAGGCCTAAATTTGAGTCCAAACTTTTTCTAATGCTTGTCCTAAGGCTAGCATGGTTGCTTGATATGCACTCTACATGTGATTGACTAAGCTTGTAGGGGTCCAATCAATTTGAAGCTTGAGCTACAATGAGAGGTCGACCAAGGAAGCCCCCCCCCCCCCCCCCCTAACACACACACACATACACTCATTGTGTAAAGTGCAAAGTGCAAGGGCTCCATCTCCTTCTCCAAGGTTGTTGAGAAGTTGAGAGCCTACACCAACACTCCTCGCTATGGAATGCAAATCCAACCAAGAGCCATGCTTCAGTGCTTAAGATTTCCATCTTCTTCATCATCATCATTATGCTATTATGCTATGCTATTCAAGAAGAGTGATGATAAGTGAGGAACTATCTCTTTCTCGTATGTTACTTCTTCTTCCTCCTCTTCCCTACCCTCATTCCTCGCTGGCTCTCTCAACCTTCGAGGTGTTTGAGGTCTTAGGACTGAGACCGGGGATGGTTAATGCTTTTACAAAGTTTATGTTATGCTTGTGATGCATGAAGCTTTCCATCTTCATTGCATCACCTAGGTTACAAGGAACACAAAGATTGTAATATTGTACCAAGTCTCTCTTGATGGGAGAATCTATAAGACAAAAGCCTATTGGAAGGGGGAACAACTCCACATAAATCCGGTCCTCAACTGTTGTCATGTTCTCTAATTCTCTCTCTTGCAAAAGTATTGTTCATGCCAAGTTAGTTAAGTAAAATGGTCATGTTTCTACTCCTAATTAAGTTCACCCTCTATGTTCTCAAAGTAGTCTCATGAAAATGCTCACTCTAATTCTCTTAATTCTGCTATCCTCGCATTCAACATTTGTGTGTGTACAATTTCTCAACTAGTGTGCATTTTTCAGTCATTTTGAGTCTACTTTGTGTTAATATAATTCTCATAATAATCATCATCATTTGATGAACCTTATGTGTGTATAGTGCATCCCTTAAGAGCAATCCGTCGAGTATTCTTTTGTTTTAATCGGATCTTGCATGTAAAATTAATTGACCGATTAAAATCCACAAGATTTGTGCCTCCTTCATAATTGCAATTTAAAATTTTGTGTACGTATGTGGATTTTGAGCTTTCAATGCCCACCTAAAAGCCCTTAAATCTGAAGGATTTTTTTGGAGTTGTGCCATCAAAGCACGTGGGAAGGGACCCCACGTTTTTGGAGCTAAAGGGTCAAGGCCTACCCCGCTAGAATGGAACTCAAAAAGTGGGTAAGGTGGGTTTAATTAGTCTTTTGGGTCTGTGATTAACATGCTTTCGTTGGACATTGTGTGATCACTAAGCTGCCAAGTCTCTAGTGTCCACACGTCAGCTCCGCCACAACTCTATCAACGTTCAAAGCCTTAATGGGAGGTTGCCATCAACATGCGAAGGTTTGAACATGCCTTGTTCAGCACTTCAGTGCCTTTCTCTGTGCCATTGTGTGCTTCTCTTTTTGTGCAAGGACAACTCTATGCCATCATCATTGATTCATCATTTGTAGCCCCACGGGCACAACTCACCCGCTACCCCCAGCATTGAAAACTCTAGTCTCCATCGCCACCTTTGTCCTCACTGATAGCAACAGTTACTTCTTCTGTTCTTTTTTAACGTTGGCAGGAGTTTGTGGAAGAAGTGATTGCACATATACACATACACATGCATGGTGGTTACGTGGGGCCCACATGTGTACAGGTAGGACAATGCGTACATAGTACATCGATTTTCATCGTCACCAACATCAATGTGTTTTTCTATAATAATAAGGAGTTGGTAGCACGTAAAACTTCTCAAGGAAGCTATCAGCGGGCCGACGCCATGGGGTAAGCAGGTGCGTCAAGTGGGATCTAGTGGCATCAGGAGGTCGAATGGGGTCAAGACTTGCACGTGGGTAAGTGAGGACACAATGTGGGTGTTTTCTTGTGATGAGTCATGGAAAATTTCCTCATGAGAACTATATTTGGGGGCCACTTCATGTGATTGTGGGATGCATTTTTGGAAAAGTTGAGTGCCAGGTGTGCGGATGGATGTAGAAGGGTGACAAAAATGCACTACGTGGCCATTTTTTGGCTTGTTCGGGGTCCGTTTGAGGTCAATCAAAAGGCCAAAGGTGCCCAAGGGATAAAGTGAAGTTTGGACATTGAAAAACCTGAGAAAAAAACCAGCAAAGTGTGGAGAGAAAAGGAGGAACAACCGCAACCGAGTTTTTGCTGTTTTTGGAGCCTGCTTTGGTCATAAACTGCTCATCTGAGGTCGGATTTCAGCACTTTGATATTGTAGACTAGGGTTTTGGGCCGTTTTGAACGCAATGGAATTGTCCATTTTGCCAAATTCCTCACTATTTTTTTGCTATTTTGGTTGTGTAAGTTTCTCCTGTGTTGAGCGAAGCCTCTGCTCAAGTTTGTAATTGTATCTAGCATATTTCATCCATATTGTGTGAGCTATTTTTCCCATTGGTGTTGGCCCAAGCTCAATTGTTTATAAACATCAGAAATATTTCTCTTTTGAGCTTAGTTTTTTGGGTGTGTGTGTGTGTGTGTCTGTGTTGAGTGGGCAAATGGATAGTCTCTCTTCTCTCACTTCATTGGTATGTTCCCAATCTTGGCTAGGTGGGTTGTGTAAGCCGAGTGGTGTCTCATAGTGTGTGTGTGTGTGTGTATCATCCCAAGAGTGTGTGTCGGCTGATTATAGAGGTGCTTTGTGTGTTCGCATCCCACTCACATTCTTTTGGTGCCCCCACGGAGGATCTTCTTCGAGTACCTTCAGCTTTGCGATTACAAGTTGCAGATTACAGGTTACAGGTTACAGATACATGTACATGTGATTTACACAGGTACAGGTAGCTAGAGTAGAGCGATATACTGGCAAGTGGGAGTCACTTGCAGTTGCCATGGGTATGCATCATTTGGCACCTGTTTGAGCGCATTGTCTGGTATTGTACATTACTTGTGGATACTGCCATTGTACACCTTTGTGGAGCCATACTTGGTTATATTTGGTAGTCCCAACCATTTCTGAGACTTGGTCTGGAAGATAGTCATTTTTGAGACTTGACTATACGAGATTTGCACAAGCATTTGTGAGAGGGTCGTGGTGAGGTTTTATTGAGCTGGGGGATTCTCAAATGTGAGATCCTTTCAGTGATACAGGTGGCTGGAGCACCCTTTTTGTGACCTCATCATAGGCTATGTACTAGTGATTCCTACTTGATGCTCGGGTTCCATTCTGGCAGGGTATGCATATATATAAGGTCCTTATCAAGGTGTTGATGCCTATTTACAAGTTTTTACAGATTTATGGACTTGTTGGTGTGTTGCTCTTAAGGATGAGACCCCCCTTGTTCATTGAAGAAAAGTTATTTTGTTGATGGTTTGTCACCTTGGTTGCGGTTTGAGGTTGAGTTGAAGAGACCCAAGTATTTTGAAGATGCGATACGCATTGCAAAGCACAAGGAATGAAAGTTTAAGCGTCTTGAGGAGCATGATATAGTACAGGTACGCATGTGCAAGATGGATTTGACATGAAAGATGAGGTTAAGCCTAAGCCGGTGAAAAGTAGCCTATCCTATGATGTTCCTCCTTTCTTCCCAAGGTCTATTGTGAGGTGTAAAGAGGTCTTGCGGATTGAAAAGTTTATGGAAGAGCCTAAAGAGGTGAGTAATGCTTTGGATACATGATTGAAAAGTCTTGAAGAGGATGCATTGACTACTTGTGTACCTTGTGATTCCGTGTATGAGTGTGAGGTTGAGGTTATTGACGATGAGCACGTATCTTTGGATACTATTTCCTTGGAAATTAGGGAAGAGAAAGGTTGAGAATAATTTTGTGGATTTTTTGGATGTGGAGCCTATTTTGAAGCCGTATTTTGATGCATGTGAAGTGATTGAACTGATCAGTGAGCATGACTGTGGTTTAGAGCAGGGACCTGTATCCTTGGAGACTGATGAGTCCATGCTAGAAGACATGGATAATGGTGATAGCCATAATTATGATGTGGATGAATTTATGTGTGATGATGAGGATGCTTATGATGATGAGAAGGGGTTTGGCATATATGAGTCCAACGACAAGGAACTCAGAGATATGGATGCCTATGCTATGGATATGTGTACCTTGGGGATACTTTTGTGCTTTGGATGCCAACAACTTTACCTTCACACAATGCTTTCTTTTTAATGTGTCTATGTGAAGGAGGATGAACCAGTAGGGACTCAACATCACAATTTTGACATTGATACAACATGCCATGCAATTCAACCAGAAGGCAATGCTTGGAGGCCCTCTTCTTCCTCTAATTTTTCAAGCTCCATTATAATGGACTATTGTAATAGAGAAAAAATATTGTGTGTCGGAGTGTAGATAATGGACTATTGAAATAATAATGACTATAGATAATGGACTATGGAATAATACATAAAAACTATTGTGTATCACAGTGCTCGAGAAAAACCTAGGTTTAGTGTAATCCAACCTACAAACTTTCTCAACTATAACTAATGCACCTTAGAGACCCCTGCCACGTGACATAAGAAAAGGCCTTGGATGGGAGGGGGGTGGTGGGAGACCAAGGTAAAGAAAGAAAGAGAGTGGATTGGTGCCAAAGAAAGGATCTCTCTCTCTCTCTCTCTCTCTCTCTCTCTCTCTCTCTCTCTCTCTCTCTCTCTCTCTCTCTCTCTCTCTCTCTCTCTCTCTCTCTGCACTATGTAGATTCTCTAAATTTTATATGTGAACTTTGTAGTTTCTTTGAATTTTGGAGGTATTCTCACCTTCAATTTAAAATTTAAGGTTGAGTGCTCGACTGTGTGGCCCGGGTCATGAATTTGAGTGTAGTCAGGCAACAATATGCACTCATAAGGACGTTTTCTTTGACTTGCATGGAATTTGTGTGATTGGAACAAAAAAATTGTTATTCTTTTTGCATCCGTATCTCTTTTGGAGCATCAGGATGTTCACTTTGTGAAGTGAGAGCTGTTGAAAACAAAAACAAAATTAAAAATAGGGATATATCTTAAGAATTATGGCTGGGATGATATTAAACCTAGGTTTTTTCCTCCAATGGTTATGGGTGTCCTAACCGTCAAATTAAATCTTACGATTATGTGGACCATCCTTTCTACACCTTCAATAACTTTCCTTCTTTGTACTTTTATTTTGTTCACTTGTGCCATATCGTCTCTCAGCTCTCATGGCTGAATCCACTATATTTCCAAAATCTTGAGGCTGGGTAAGAGGAGCATGACCTGCTATTGCACGTTTCAACTGCTTCCTCAAACCTCGACAAAAGTAGTCACCCAATTGCTCTCAAGAGGGTCTTTGATTGGCCTGCAACCTGTTCATCAAGTTTCTAAACTGTTGGACATAATCCTCTACCAACAAATCTTTTTGCTTAATTTTTTTATTTTCTTTAAAACATCTTCAAGGGTTTTCTCTACCCTGAATCTTGCCAAAAATTTAATTTTCAAAGTATCATAATCAAGGTATGCAACAGTACCATATTGCATCAACCAAGACATGGATTTTCCCTACAATGTTGCTGCAAAATGCTCCTTCTTGATAGCATCATAATAAACTAGATCATACCCACTAGCAGACCATCTTGTCTCAAACTATCCCACATGATTGTCAGCATCTTTCCCACTGAATTTTGTTGACCTACTTTAGGGTTGAGTGGTTGTTGTGCCATAATGGGTACTTGTTCAACTTGTTGACCACCCAAAGGATTAAAATTCTACAATGGTAAAGTTGGTGGTGTAGGAAACTGCAGTTGCCTCTTTGCCCTCAAAAATTGATGGACTGCCTGAATACCAACCAACTAGTGGATGACCCTTTTAGGAGTAGGGAATTTTCCCTTCCCTATTGGCCTAAGTGAAGAAGTTTCCCCTGCTTCCTGTTGTTGATCTCCCCTTGTGTTGCTAGATTCTTCATATCTCGTCCCTTTAGGAATTGGTGGAAAACTTGTAACTGCTCCTACTTCAGGAATCTCTTCCCTGTATGACCACCTATTCTCTGAATTTAAGATTTCAACCATGTATCACATCTTCTTCTCTGAAACCTGGTGCCATACAAGATTTTTGGTGGTTGATCCTCTGAATCACTCATACATGTCTCCTTCCACTTGTGATTTTTAGGAAAATTCTGAGTTGCCTACTACTTGAATAGTTAGGTAAACTGATTGGACCATTCGATAAATCAAATGGAAGTAGCAATGCCCTATAATACTGAAACACCTTTGAAGCAATTTGGCATTTTAAATCACAGGGTATTTTTGGAAAATGGTCTTGAAGGAAAATAAGGTTGTATTCTTCCTGTTCCTCTTCCTCTGACTTCCAGTTGGAAAAAGCTTTCAGGAAATCTTCAGTTTCAGCCCCCATATGCCCCAACTAAATCCCATTTCCCATGTTGGCTTGAGCCAAGTTCTCTCCAAAATCAGTAGGATCACCAAGTGCTATTGAGGCATTAAGGGTTGAGGAATTGCACTGAATTACCAAACAAAGCATCAGAGTACTTCAACACAGAATTGACACATGATTCAGTACCTTTTCAATATGCAGTAAGGAATGAGGAACAAAATAGGAACTGAACACAAGAAAGATAAAGAAAAAAAATTCTCCATAGCCAAAGCTCTTCATCCTTCCCATTCCTTCTCCTTCATCCCTTACAAGGTGTGAGATAACTTCCATTTAGAATTGAAGAGGTGTAAGTAATTTTACTTACAAAAGACTAAAAAACTAAAGGCTAAGGTTCTACCAACAATTAACTAAAAATATACCTAAGGTTAACACCATTTTTTATTTCTCAACACTCTCACTCACTCAAAAACACTTGCAAGAAACAACATTGTGCCTCTCTCTCTCTCTCTCTCTCTCTCTCTCTCACACACACACACACACACACACACACACACACACACACACACACACACACACACACACACACACACACACACACACACACACACACACACACACACACACACACACACACACAGGTACTTATCTTTATGTTTATGGTTTTAAAAAAACTGAACTACCCCCTACTGCTGTCATCTTGGCTATGTATTTCGACTTAAAATATGGCTTTATATCTTTCCTAGCTACACTAAGTCGGTATCCACTGTGGGAAGGAACCCCTATAGGGTTATGATGGTTGGAAGTCCTTAGCTGGAAGCTATTGACGTGGTTAAAAATTTCTTACTCTATAACTGGGCCTCACCTACCCTGCCTTGCTAAAGGCGCAATGGCTGCTCTGCTCTACTATGACGGACCGCATCAGAGGCGACACATGTTGTGGCTTCCCCAGGAGGAGTAGCACCTAGCCTACTCAATGCTTGGGATGATAATGATTCTGCGCGCTACTCACCATGAGTGATCATCATCTACCTTCTCCTATGTAAAGAGGTGAGGGCGCATTCTACCCCTCACTTAGCCTTGTGTGTGTTTTACTTGCATAAAAGGTTAGGACTGTGTGTGTTTGTTCATTCTCTGTAACAATCATGGAGCTTGCAACTCAACCGACACAGGTTGGCTACTGTTTACTGAGCTTGATATTATGGTTTTTCTCTCCTTTTTTCATACTTGTATTAGGATAATCTAAACAACCAGGCTTATTGGCTGGTGTACCTTGTCACGTAGCCTGGTAAGGCCCACTCTGTTGGTTGGATTTGCTTTACAGTTCAAGGTACTACTGGATGTGTGGTATCTTGATCCCCGTCGCTTAGCCTGGTAAGGCCCACTGTGTGGGTTGGCTATGCTTGAAAGTATGTGGTAATGGTTGAATGGTCTAACACTTTTGGGCAAGCTATGATCCCGCAACTAGTTTTTGGTTCTGAGTAGCTTTGTGTAAACTGTTCATTGGTTTGATTAAGTTATACCTTAAATATTGGGGTACATTATAGTGGTTGTTGTTGCTTGGCTTGACAATACAATACTCTGACAATTCAATGCATGGATAGAAGACATACTGCATTTTCATACTGTTCATTTTTTTTTGGGGATGGGGGGTATACCTGAGATTTTTACTAGTATTGGACTATTTACTATTACTAGTTGTTTCCTCTAACTTGAAATAGGTCATGCAAATATTGGCTAATTGGGAGTTGGAGGGTATGCCCCAGCTGTGTACTAGTGTTGGAATTTTTTGATACTGGTTGTTTGGGGTTTGGGGTATGCCCTGACTGCGTACTGAGGTTGGACTTGTTTGATACTGGTTGTTTTGATGGTGTGTTACAAACCACTTTTTTTGGCATTCACAAGGTCAGTTATAGTTTGAAAAAAGCCCCTAAAGGCAACTGTTCCTTTTTGCTTCATGGTTTGACATTCGTTCTGGCTAGATACCACATCTACATTAAGGGTTCTCTTCCACTTGGTTTGCTAAGAGGTGTATAATTAGTGTACTTGACATACAAACTTGGGAAGGTTGGATTCCATTAACCCTAATGGGAATATACTATATCTGTCCTAAATAAACAAAAACAAGTTTGATATTCTTGTACTATTAATGGAATTTTTAAAGATTTCTTAGGCTTATTTATTTTATGGCTTCATGTATTGAAAAAAACAAGAGGAAATGGAGCTTCACTGATCTGGCAAAGAAAAAGACTGATAAGATGTTGATGAGGGATGAGACACTTGGATTAGAAGGGGTTATGGCCTTCTAATCATAGTAATATTTATGCTAAAATATAAAGAAATATAAACTTTGGGATAATAAAACATTTTTAATTAAAAAATATATATGGAACACATAAGTACTTTGGATTGTGCTTGTTACTTAAAAAAAGTTGTAAGATGGACATGGATAACAACTATATAGTCCATTGATACTTGTAAAACACATCCAAGGCTAATGTATCTGTTGTCTTGTTTGGATGGATGCAGGTAAGGACTCTATCTATCTTGGAAGTTCTTTGGCTTAAAGCAATTGTCTACACATGATTACACTTACACCTACTACGGGGGAAGTACTTCTGATATCTGCATACTGGAATGAGGCTTCATTCTTATAAGCATTGTACAATGATAATTCTAAGACTGGGTTGTTCTTGTACTTATCATTTCCCTTTCTCTGGAGCCAACTGTCTTTTGAATGTAAAAGTTCAATTATGTCTTATTATTTATGTTAAAATAGCTACACACACACACACACACACACACACACACACACACACACACACACACAATATGTGCATGTTATCCACTATAAAACTCTAGAATCCCATCAATAAATCATTGAGTTCCCTACACTTCATGAATGTAATGTAAATGTGGAAGGCCTCCCTGCAACACTCCAGCACCTGAGCGAATGATGGTATGTTGATTATGTCTTTGATACACACACACACACACACACACACACACACACACACACACACACACACACACACACACACACACACACACACACACACACACACACACACACACATAGAGACAACAGGTCCCTCCCTCCCCTTCCCCCCCCCCCCCCCCCCCCCCCCCCCCCTCTCTCTCTCACATACACACACACATACATACAAACAAAACACGAGCATGTGAGCATCAAGATCAGAGATCATTCAGGACATGGAAGGTTCGTGCAAGCTTGAGAGAGAGAGAGAGAGAGAGAGAGAGAGAGAGAGAGAGAGAGAGAGAGAGAGAGAGAGAGAGAGAGAGAGAGAGAGAGTCATTCAAGACATGGAAGGTTTGTGCAAGCTTGAGAGAGAGAGAGAGAAATTAAAATAAAATGCTATATGAACATTGCCTATGAGAGAAGACCTTATAAGTTCACTTAGGGTGTTCGGGTCCTCGCACAATTCCATGCCAAAACGTATATATTTACATAGGCATAGATTTAATGTCATAGAAATGGTTTGCAAAGATCTTGAGCTTGATGTAAATGCCTAGAGAAATCCCAGTAGACTTGGGTGTTCAATACATCATGCCGCTTGGGGTTGAACATTAAAGCCTAAAACAATCCAAAAAATCTAAAAGCTGTATTGGGTTTGATAACTTTCACCTCATGAAGAGAGTTTCAAGCTCACAAGAAGATGATGTTAGCATCATAGAAATAGTCCCAAGAGACCTTGCGTGTCTATTTTATGAGTCTTGAAGTGAACCTATTGCTCTAAAGTGTTTTGATTGTGGAGCATGTCCAATAGGGACAAGGCCAACAAGCTCTAAGTTGTTTTCATAGGATGCAAAGTGAGGGCATCTCTCCACATGAAATTACCAAAGACACATGCATTATAGTTCAAAAAACCACAGTTTGATCAATAAAAGTGACCACATGGATAGCGAACTCATAAAACCAAGAGAGAGATTTTAGAAAGGGTTAGATAGAGAGAAGAACATGTGTGATTGAAAGATCCTATGTTACTTTCGAACCCTACAAATTTCAAAGGCCACTCTTCAACATGCTTAGTGACATCTGATGGAAAATGAAGAGAAAAAGACTTACATATATAGATAGATAGATAGATAGATAGATAGATAGATAGATAGAGAGAGAGAGAGAGAGAGAGAGAGAGAGAGAGAGAGAGAGAGAGAGAGAGAGAGAGAGAGAGAGAGATCTAATGCTTTGAGCACTTATCTAAAGAGACATATTGTAATGTCAAATTTTGTGGACAAAGTCCTAGAGCAACTACACTTACATTGTCTCTTATTTTATTCCATTAGGAATCTTATGGCACCTAGGGTATCTATAGAATGTTTTGGTAATGGATTGAAAGAAATGGAGATAGTATTGGATCATATAATGATTCATTACTCTCCAAAAAAGAAAGCTCACTTCTTTCAAAGTATTGTTCGAGGTTTCTTTCCTGGTGTTACTATAGAAGAAGCTTGGAGAACCTACGATCGCACTTCCATGACTCGAGATGGGGTACCCTTTCACCAGACCCTTTCACCAGGTGTTTGTCAGAATCCAAAATGATCCCAGTCAATGGTTCCGAAACCTACGAGTAAAGTTGGGATACTTGGATGCCCTCTACCTTGATTATAAGTTAGGTTGTTGTTCTATCTTTGAAGCTTATAGAAAACTAAATGCTTTAAAGAGCATTGTAGGACCCGATAAGATAGAGAATCACAAGGAGCCCGCTTTCAGGCGTCCTAGCGCTAAATACTCTTTTCCCACTTTCAACTGTAGATGGGGTTGATCATGTATTAAGCAAAACTTTTATTCAATTTTAAAAAATGATTGATTTGCATTTTGGTTTGTTTGCCACTTCTCATGCAATCCTTTGTTGTTTCTCACAACTAGATAGAGATAATGTATTTTCTTTGTTTCTTAAAAATCAAGCACTTAAAAAGTGATTTTTTTGGGAAGATTAATTGTTTTATTTACAAGCATTCAAACCTTTCTCTTTGGTTGTCACATTTATCTTTGCAACCATTGTAGTTTTTTGTGTACACAATAAAATGGAGATTAATCATGCCATTCCTCTCGCTATTGCAACCAATGGCTTGATATCTTCTCAAATAGATGCAAGTGCATCAGCTAATGAAGAGGAGATATTTTCATCTCTTCCTATTTTCAATGTGTGTGCAAAAAAGAGAGCAACTCAAAGTGTTGGGAGGAATTCAAAAAAGAAAATTATTGAAACTTTGCTAGAGATCAAAGCCTCCTGCAATAGGATCAAGACAATGCAAACCAATGTCTCTGATGTGGTTGAAACATTAAGCTCTGCATTGGAGATTGTAAGTGGGATACTTTGGAAACTGCGAGAAGAGGCAAAAGCAACAAACTTGCAAAAGATTAGAGAGTGAGGCATACTTGAGAGAGAAACTTTCTCAAGTTGAAGATTCTCAAAAGATGATATTGGTATATATTGAGAATCTTCAAAAAGAGGTTTCAAGGAGTCAACGTGAATCAAAAGGAAGAAATCAAGACAATACTCTACGACACATCATGCCATGATTGAGGAGTACTGTCAACACGCTGGGAGGTTCAAGGTTCAAGACTTTCAGATTGGAGACCTACTTCAAATAAATTAAGTTCTTTGGCTAGATTAGTTCGACCAAAGCAACATCAAGTTTTTCAATGACCTAATCCTCATAATGGAAGAAATATGTAATGCTATGTTGTATCTTCATCAAACTGGTTTTTTTTAATGCGTCATTATCAATGTGTCAATTGTATTTAGTTTAGACGAGAGAATTTGATGTTCCAGTTTATATTGATTGCTTATTATGCAAAATGTAGTCAAATTTTAATTAAAACTATAGAAAGTAACTTATATGAGATATCTACTTACACATGATTTGATAGATGGTATATGGACCACGTATATAATCACCTGGTCATGCACGACAAAGCCGACTATGTGATGAATTGCAATAGGCGAGACACCAAATAGCACGAGAGAGAACAAGGCAATCACTACAAAATACCATTGAAACTTTACTGGAGCGCAATGAAAGACAATGCTTGCTTGATGTGCATAAAGGAAAGTCTGAAGCCATGGATGTTGGGATGACTGAGAACATAGCATTGCGATGTAATCAACTATAGAGACTATTGTTATCCTTGAAGAGGGAAACTATTCTAAAGTAGCAAAGCATTGTTTGTCCATCCGCTTTGAATACCCAGCTTCTCTCCTTTTACATCACAAGTCAATGGCACCTATTCTATCAAAAAACTGTGTGTTGCACAACTAAGGAAGCTTAGATTTTGTTTGCTCCAAATGTGGAGCAAAGGCCTGGAAGGCTGAAGAAAAGACTATCGAAACATTCATTGGTAAATATTGTTGCTCTGATGGAAGAGTTAGTTGAATGAGCCACCAAATGATTTGAAAGATTTGATGACTTCAACCACAACAAGAAGTAGACAATCCTTGCAAAACATTCTGGGATATAATAATGCATTGGCATTTGTGTCTCTTGGTGCCCATATGGACGAGACTATTAATTGTGGTGGAAGAGGTGTATACACTTTTAAGGTACATGGCTCTGTGTATCATAGCATTGGTCCTTTAGCGCTAGTAGAAGGACAATATGAAGTTCCACGCTTTGCACAATTTTATTTTTTCGATACCAAATATGAGTTGAGTAACAGATTGCATCATGTCTCAAACTTAGATCGTAGTATTGTAGAGTGTTTACAATTGATGACGCATAGAGTAAATCCCTATGTAACATTTAATGGTCTAGTAGCTTGTGTGTAGCGGAAAAAAACATAGACATAGTGAGCATTTCATTAGAATAGAATCCTAATGAGCATAGCAAGAGTGTTTGGATGGAGAGAGAAACAAAAGCATAACACCTAGCTAGATATACATGAACAATACTTCAAAAAGAGAGAGAAACTAAGCTATTGACAGCAGTTGAGGACCGGATCTACATGGAGCCGGTCCCCCCTCCAAAAGGCTTTGTATTATAGGTTTCCACCATCAAGGGAGACATTTTACAATACAATACCTTGTGTTCCTTCAATAACTTGCTGGTGCAATGAAGATGGAAGCTTCAAGCACCAAGATTACACTTGAAAACACAACATCAATTCCCTCACGGTCTCAAACCCAAGACCTCACACACTTTCGAAGATGGTGAGAGCTAGTGGGATATGAGGGAGATCGAGAGGAAGGAGGAGTATTCTTACGAGAAAGAAGCATGTCTCCTCACATAATCACTCATAATAGGTCAGCATAGCTTAGTAATTAGCATGGTAAAGGAGATGAGCATGCATTGGGAGCTTGGCTCTTGGTTGGATTTGCATCACAAAGCCAAGAGTTGTTGGTGTAGGCCTCCCTTCTCACAAGCTTGGAGTAGATGATGAGCTTTACATTAAAACTTGATAAGGAGAGATAGTCTTCTTTACTTCACACATGAGATTGTATGAGTGTGTAACATAAGCACTTTTTGGATCATCCTCTTCCATCCATGACATATCATGAATGTACATCCTCATATTTCTACATTCACAAAAAAGAAACATAAATAAAGTAAACTTATTACTACCTCATAGCAAGCATAAATAATTTAAATGTCATATCACAAAAGAACCTACACGATTTGATATATCATCAGCTTTATCATCGATAACAAACTTCGTCACTTGCTCATCAACATGAGAACTTTCAATCTGAAAGAAGTTTAATGTGAATAACATATAATAAATCAAATAAAACCCATGTTATAGAAGAATATGTACTGACCGTTGCATGAAGCTCTCCTTCTTGATCATTTTTCTCATCCTTGTGCTCAATTGTTATATTATCATCATCCATACATAAGACCTATAATTCTAAATATTATTAAACAAACTTGCAAAGATGCCAAAACAAATATAGGCTCAACATAAATTACTGTACCATGGAGTTGGTTGAGCAAAGTGTCTCTTGGCTTGTCTTTTTTTTGCTCCACTTACGTTTTGCCGCTAAAGACTTGATACACCATGTGTATAAATCTTCCTCCTTCCATGGATAAGCCACACCATCTATTGTGATGGCCTTGAGCGTTGCTATCTTCTCTTTAATGATCCTCAAAACTACATTCTTTCGCTCATTGTTGTTACGAAGATCGCCAATGGCTTCTCCTTTAGCAAACCACTTTCTCACCTCTCCATAATTGACATACAATACTCTATATTGATCAGGATGCTGTTTTAAGAGAAAATCTCGACCATACAACTTATTTTTCTCTCTCAATTTTGGTGGTGGTGGCCTAAAAATCTGATCATACACAACAGGATCATATCTAGGAGGATCATTGATTGCAGTGGTGCTAGAGGGATCCGAAGTTACCCTTTTATTTCCAGAATAATTTACTCTCCACACATTGAGAGTTTTAATAGCCTCTTCACTAGATCCTCCTAGTAGCTGCTGTAACACTGATTGTGGGCAGCTCGTACTTGCCCTAACAAAGTAACAAAATCATATTTACGATACAGTATTTATAAATTTAAATCAAATAATTGAAACAAAACAACATAAAATCAATTTTAAAGAGTTTTCAATTAAAATTCTTACACATCACAAAAAAGAGAAAGTTTTTGTGTAGAATCAACTTTAAAGAGAGTCCTGAATAAAATAGTAGATACAAATGCTTATACATCATGGAGATCGCCACATAATAGGTATCCATTGTGCAAGCACACTAGGTTTTGTATGCAAGTGTGGTTTACTTTTGAGATTCCAAAAAGTTGTTAATTGGTTGAGAAAGATGTATATTTCAACCACTTATTGGTCAATATGTATGCATAGTGCGGTACCCTTCTAAGAAGGACATGTCCAACATAGACAACGAAGCTTTTGGTAGTTTTTGTTAGATACAAAGCGGGGGTGTCTCATCAGATTCAAGCATCTTGGCTTTCATATTCAAGGGCAGTGGCATTATGCAAAAAGATAATATGGTGAATATATACAATGTGAAATTATTAGTCGAGGATGATCCAAAAAAAATGATACGCTTGGCAATCTTCTGTCGAAACATATGACAATAGTATGGTATTTGCAAAAGCACGAAAAGTGCTTAGCTACCTTCCTATTCAAAATTGATTACATAGTATGTCCAAGTGGCGAAGGACAAAGAAGGTCTAGGTTGTTTTTCTCGGATGCAAAGAGAGGACCTCTTAGTAGATTCAACATCTTGACTTGCATCTTCAAATTAGGGAAGTGGCATTATGCAAAAAGATGATATGGTGAACATATGTAGGGCGAGATTATTAGTCGAGGATGAATCACGATCCAAAAAAATAGAGGTGAGAGGGACGACACCACATTTGCAAACCCTAAAGGTGTGTTAAGTGGTCACATGTGGTGAGTTTATATAGAGGGGAGCAGGGGGCTATATATAGAGATACGATATATAACACAACATGCACTCCAACCCTTACTCCCTACTTGAAACATCTTCCAAAACATTAAATGCGCCCTCTTTGAGTCACTTTATCCCAATCCACTTGTGATAAGTCCTCCTATGGTACACTCTACACTGTCTTATGACCAAACTCCAAAATAAACTAAGTAAAAAATGCACCAAACTTTAGAGGAAGCGTAGCCACCCTTTGTACTCTAACCAAGCCACCATTTCCGTACTTGAGAAATTCTGAACTACCCGCATGAGATGCTTCATGTGGAAACACATTGGATATACTCGATACATGCTCTCTCTTGACCACTTATTTGCCTACACAAACGATTTTCTATATACTCTCTTTTCTTTGACCGACTTTTAATCCCCACCCTTTCCAATTATTGGCATGCCTTCAATTCTTGTTTTTCTCTTGCTTAACATTGAATCATCACAATATCCTATTGCCTCCCTCTACTACATAGCCCACCATTCTTATGAGCGGAAGGTGTTTAGTATCATTGCTTCAATCTACAATATAGAGAGCAAGGGCACAAATATTTGGTTGGCATAGAAATAGGCGAAGAGATGTAGACCGAAGCAGTAGGACTTTTCAAGGGTCTCTATGGCCTCTCTCTATCTCTATCTCTCTCCATATATATCTCTACCCTTCTCTCTCTCTCTCTCTAGAGTTTCAAGGAATTTCTAAAGCTATTTTATCAATACTCCATATCTCTCTCTCTCTCTCTCTCTCTCTCTCTCTCTCTCTCTCTCTCTCTCTCTCTCTCGGGTTGCAAGGAACTTCTAAAGCTATTCCATCATGCATATTTTTTGATTTTTTCCCTTGAAAATGGGTCCCTCCATCACTTTGCATATGCATTACTTCCATCCTTCCTCTAATCTCTTTCAATGTATCTAAGTTTTTGTTTTGGTGCTCTAATCATTTAGCTATGTCCCGTTTTTGAAAATTTTCCATGTTTGAGCTAGTGTATTTTATTTTAGATTTCATCATGAAGTCCAAAGTGTCAATTTGTTCCCCTCATCTTATTTTCAATCTTTTTTTGTGTGTATTATATGCCACACACACACAAAATATAAGGTATTTCTAATAGTTTTTTGGAAAAAAATTCACTACCTACATATGCAAGTACATAGTGCAAAGACACTTTAAGGAAAAGAAAATGCTAATTAAGGAAAAAGTAAAGGAGAAGAGAAACACAAATGTACCATGTAAAGTAGACCACCACTTTATATGGACAAAAAAAGGACTTTTGACTATCCACCTTCATGTGTCTTTTCAAACTTACCCTTCACTTAGGCGCTTGAAATGTTTTGAAAGGCTTTATATTTTTCTGATATTGGGGAGACCTAATGCCAAAATTAACACAATATCTCAAAACTTCAACAAGCATCAAGTAGAGATGGAATTTATAAGCCTTAATATGGACATTTGACATTTAAAGTTTTTAATCTATTGCCTCTTGTAGTAGGGAATACATTCTCCCGTTGAACTAGATATATATGCAATGAGTTTCAAGGAGTGTAGCACCATTTGCAGTACTTGTATCACCTCTAAGCTACACTAATAAGTATTTTCATAATCAGACCATAAAAAAGTAAGAGATGGCGCCACAATCTCTCCTTTGAAAGTAGACACAGTAAATAGGTCTTGCACAACTTTCCTTGGGAAAATCTCACCATACAATATACCTTCTAAAAAAAACAAAAACAACTCTTAGATATGACAAAATGGTATAGACAAGTGCCCAAACTTAGGTATTGATTTTTTCAAGGTCATGGAATATGAGAGTTACAATGCATTCTGATGCTTCTTTGCAAAAATGAATTACGAGAAAAAATAAAAACATCACAAAATAACTTAATAAAACATAGTATAAGTACCATAGTACATACATATATTAAAAGAATACGTAATACGATTAGTGCTTAGTATAAAATAATCACTATATTGCGATGTGGAAAGGCATGCTTAGTAAGTGGATTGGACCTAGAATTTGTTACTTGTAACTAGTGACTACATAATTACTATATAGTAATTGCATTGAATTTAGGATTTGCTACTTCTAACTAGCAAGTCAACATAGTTACTATATAGTAATTGTGTGGAATTGGGATTTACTACTTCCAACTAGCAATTACACATAGTTGCTATATAGTAATTGCATTAGACCAAGGATTTACTACTTCTATGTAGCAACTCCACTTAGTACTATATAGGAAATCTAGAGCTACTTGAAAGTTGCTAGTTCCATCCAGCAATTATAGACCTATCATATACAACTTATGAATTTTCTAGTTCAATCTAGCAAAAAGCTCCTTACTTCCTACTTAGATCTAGGAAGTACATGGAACCCAAAACTAATTTCTATATGGTAACATGTCAAAAGCTCCTTGTGTGAGCTGAGGGCATGGTTGCTAATTTTGTTCTTAGTTGCTCAATAAGTGGATCACTTAAATACTAAACAAATGGTGGATCTAACATCGCCTAGGAGTAAATCAGTGTCTTCAACCTACCCTAAAATCTCTAATAAACTATGCCAAGTCACCTCTAAATGGATTTGCACCAAAAATACCCGCAAAGACACACCGGGTAAGACATGCTCGCACACACCATGCTATGCAATTCCGACCGATATGCGACCTCACCGATATGTGACCTCACTCCTTGCTTGAAATCAAAATTCCAAGAGCTGCTCCTGTATTTCAAGTAATCTTGCTCTAATTGTTTTTCACAATAAGCAGAAACAGGTAGCACACCTTTCCAAAATCTGTACTTTTGTCTATAAGAGAAATGTATCAAGCTGTCAACATAATTTGTGTAATATGGGATATTCCTCCTTGAAAGAGAAGATAAAACAACTGACCATCAAAGTAAGAATTTAAGGGTGAAAATAATAGGAGGTTTCAAAATTTTGATCACATAAAGAGTAAAAATGAATCCTGCATCTGTAGTGTTCGACAAATTACCAATTAATTCAAAGTTCAAGCACACATCATTGCAAACTGAGGCACAATAATCTTCGTCAAGGAGCAATTAATTGTGCTCACTTGATGCTAGGATTGAACTGATTATATATCCCTCCTTTCTTCTCCAAGATCAAATCATCAAGAAATCTTAATGCAAGTGTCTCTTCTTGCTCCTTTTTCCTTTTATACAGCAAACAAGAACCGACAAACCTTGATTTGTATGCGGACATCATAGAGTACAACTTCACCAACACCTCCACAAGGTCCACAATTGACTGATCTGGTTTGATTAGAAGGGAATCATGCCCTAAGAATATCATATCAAGCCAAAGAAAGCCTCTAAGAAAAACATGTTACTATGTGCCTTCAAGTTTTGATCCTTTCAAGAAGGAAAGGGCTTCTTCCCCAAAGATTGGCGCCCCTTTCGGTATTTCTTTATTCTTTAATAGAGGGAATAAAACCTGTGATTTCCTACAAGCTGCCCCGCACAATTTGGGCTGAATTCCATTTGTTCTGGCCCGATTTCCGTAACATTGCACTAGGTCACTTCATAGTCAGTATCCCTACGCAATAGATGACTTTCCCGACGCATACAGACACTTTGCAAAACCTGGCGAGAATCTGCAGCACGTTGAATTCTCTGTTTTCTGCCCCGAAAATGCGCCAGATCACCTCTACAACGGTCCCCTCGTGTTCCGGAACCTCCTTGGGGTATTAGGGACCGTTTAGGGCTGAAACCCTAAACCTGCAAAAATACACAGCAGGCTGTAATTCCCTGTTTTGGGCTCCGTTTCGCGTGCCGGTCGCATCCTATTCGACTCTTTCAGAAACCGAAAAGACAGTGCGATATAAGCACATACTCTCTTTTTATAAGACTAATCGCCATGGAGCTTAGGTTTACCTGGATCCTAATGAAGAGTATGCCATTCGCATTGATCACCACGACATAGAGTTTGAAGAGGAAATCAGGGCAAACAAACAAGGAAAAATGTACATGGATAAAAACGAAACTCAATATTTACAAGTTGAAAACCCTGATGTGATAGACAATGGGGGTTAGAAGTAAATACCATAATTCCAGATATGGCAGCAAAAGAAGCACCACCGAATTTAAGATTCGAGGGATACGATCAAGTTAATTTGAAGCCTTTGAAAGGGCTTAGTACGGATAATCCTAGGATCGGAGTCTATTGTTGGGAGGATAGAAACGTCAAAGATCTTCTATGGACTTCTCATGCCAAATCCAGACAACAATGCCCATGAAGGTCATCTATATCTTCAAAATCAAAGACAAGGGTTCAACAGATCTACCAACCTACCTATTTAGGGGTTGTTATAACAATAACTTTGTTATGATGAGTCCTAAAGAGGTGGAACAAACCAAATACCAAGGGTACTCCATAAGGGATTGAATATTGGGCCAAGGACCAGAAACTATTCCAAGAGATGAACTCCACGAGAGATCTTTTGAGAGTAATGTTAAAAAACCAGAAACCACCTCATCTCGAAGAAAATCGGGTGACACTAAAGCCAGTCTAGGGCTACATGAGTCACTGTTTCCAACAGACTAGTTTAAAGGACTCGGAACAGGATCAGCTACCAGGAGACCGGGAGTTGAACCAAATAGAAGTGTTAAACCAACTGATTTTTAAAAATGGGTCAAAAAATACAGTGGATCTGGGGATCCATATGACCACTTAGCAAGCTTTAAGAAAGTGCTAAGAGCAGAACATATATTTGATTTCCATACTCAATTCGAGGGATTTGGAATGACATTAGAAGGAAAAGCACTGACATGGTTTCAAAATATTCCAGCAAGGTGAATCATAGACTTAAATACATTAGCTCAAGGATTGGCTGCTTGTTCCAAAACGGGGATTAAACACAATATGATAGCTCAAATCTATAGCTTCAAATAGAAACAAGGTGAGTCTGTTAGGGATTGTGCAACTAGAATGAAACAATACATTGCAAGATGCCTCGAGCTAGCATAAAAAAGATTAGTATCATTGTTTCTAGAGGGACTGTTAAACAAAGAACCTCATGCTATATTGTATAGCAAGAAACATATGACCCTAGAAGAGTGTATGTCAGATGCTATTGACTTAGGAGACAATTGTGATATTTTCAATGAAGAAGATGTTCCTAACGATAACCAAAGTGAAAAAACAACATCCACCAAACTAGCACAAGTTGGAACGGTTACTGCAGCACCGCTTACAGCCATAGAAGACATGCTCAAAAAGATGAACGAAATGATGAATAACATGCAAAAAGCACCTATGAGGGGACCAGGACAAGGGATACGTCAACATGGACAACCAATTAGGCCGCAAAAATGGTGTGCAATCGAGGGTAAATGGACCAACCATGAGACCAATGAGTGCTATTGCCGACCAAAGTATGATGGGAATGTTCAATATGTGCCTATGAGGCCACAAGGACAACCCATGTACAAATATCAGCCTAATATGGCCCCAGCTCAAAGAACACCGATGGGTATGGAAAGACCTCAACCTGTGTTGGGTCAACAACCTCCATATCCTGGACATAATGTAGTGTCTGTAAAGTACATGCATTCAGAGGGAGTTATAGATGAACAAGCACTAGTGCCTGTTACACCCTATGTTGAGCCTAGTCCATCTACAGTAATGGTAGAAGGAGATTGGTATAATTCACATCCACCACCAATGGAAGAACCTGTGAATTATACTACAACAGAGCTTGCATCGATGTACTATGTAGCTAATCAAGGTGTTAGACCTCCTATGTAAGACCCATGATTAAGCCAAGAACTAAAAACTGTGACAATTGTGGTGGAGATGATCATTGGAAAAATGAATGCACAGAGCCTGACAAGAACCTTAAGCCAGTTGAAGCTTATTGGATGCAATGTTGTAAAGAGAAATCCGAAGTGGTGGTAAAACCCCACCTTGAAATTAAAGAGCCAGAACTTATAGTGCTTGATAGTGAAGATGCCTTAGATGGAATCCCTTTGTAGAAGAAGACTGGCCAGGACACTTATGAAAAAAAATTAGAGAGATTAATGATGGGAGCCTAACTCTGAAGTCAGCTCCTATAGAGGAAGTTTGGTTAGACAATCTATCTCCTGATATGGACATGGATGTACAATCCTTGTATGGGGATTGCGGCTCTGAAGCTTTAGGAATGTCTAAACCATTGACTTTGAAAACACTACCCTCTTACTTGGGAGATAACGAAGATGAATCCACAGTGTGTAAAACCACTCAGATAAAAAAAGCAGAACAGACCCAAGAGGTAGACAACATCCATTCAATCATGTCTACACCCATTCAATACACTCTTACTTTAGGAGAACTGTTAAAGATCAGACCATATTTATGGAATGATCTACAGAAGACTTTAGAGAAGGTGGGGATAACAGGGCTAATCGCGAAAAATTTGAAAAAATTGAAACACGAATTGGATAACAAAGAGATTTGATCTGTTCTAATGAACAAAGTCGGACAATACTATGAAGGGGAAGAAGGAAATACAACCCTTCCAGTGAGATACAATGATATAGAAACCATGGCAATACTAAATAGTGGGCCAGGTATAGCCATAGCCAGGAAAGCAGTATGGGAATCCTGGGGACAACCAACCATTAGACAAACTTGAATGAAATTGCAATTGGCTGATGGACATATTGAAAGACCCTTAAGACTACGTGAAAAAGTGATAGCTAATTCTTGTGGGATTGATTATCAACACACTTTTGCAATAGTGGACTTTGGAAAGAAGCTCAATTACGAAATCATCTTGGGGAAACCTTTCATGCGACAAGTACAACTCATCCAGGATTGGGGAAACAGTCATCTGTTCTTGAAGTAAGTAGGATCAATAAAAAGGGTTAATCTAAAAGATCACACGTACAGAGATGTTATGAAAATGCCCATTCAAGAATTTGACTTAGTCTCTTCGGCTGAAACTAAGCTCCCATCTTGGTTGAAAAAAGACACACCTATTTGGATGTGCGGAGCCTCAAAAAACGGGAGTTTAAAATGAGAAGAATGTATCTTAGAAAGAGACTGCACAAGCGAAGCCTATGTACATAAACCCTTTCCAAAGCATTTGTTTGAGCCATTTAAGTGGGCTCAAATTTTAGCAACAATGGATGTATGTGTAAATACGTCTATGCCTACTCAATTTTACAATGAGGACGACTATGACATAATTCCCATACAAATGATCTCAACCCTTCACATTGAAGATGAAATTCAAGAATCCAAGGACTTGATGAAAGCTCAACAAGTCTTTTCAGACCTCTATTATGATGCAGCAGATGAGCTGGAAGAATATTCAGCTACCTCAGATGATTTGGGGTCAGAAAAAGAACATGTGAGAGCTAAACTACTCATGAAAGGAGGGGAGAAAAAGTTTTTTGACTTTCCAAACTAGAAATCGAGAAGACAGAAATGGTATAGAAGAAAAAGAGACACGAGAAACTTGAAACCTAGACCTATGCCATCAGTCTCCAGTAGAACATAGTTTCTGATGCAAATAGACGCACATGATTGTGTCAAGGATAAAATCACTGGTAGATATCCTCTAAACGAAAAGTAGGAAATATCAAAAACATTGAGAAAAATGAGAAAGGAAAGTCAAGCAAAACCTAAATACCAGGACAAGGATTCAACCATGACACAAGTTGAACAAAGAAAGAAATATCAAGAGTTGAAGAAAGCTCTAAAGAAGATATATACAACTTGTAAATGGAAACCACTAAAGAGGAAGGTAAAGATGTAATGAGTGTTCCATCCCATTACAAGAAATATACTCTCCAAGACCAAAAAATCATAGTCGAACAACCTATGAGAGAACTAAGAAAACAAGCCTTATTGTACTTGGTCAACAAGCCATGCAACACAGGAAGAATAGTGAGATGGTTCATCATTCTTTTGGAATTTGATTTCACTGTAGTTGTGAAAAAGGGCACCACTCATCAAAGAGCAGATCATTTGTTAAGGATTGTTTCAGGAGAACCACCTAAGGAAGTACACGATGATCTACCAGATGCATATAATTCTCCGTTGAAATGATACCTCTTTGATCTAAAAATGTGGTATCCTTGATCACCATAGCTCAAGTGGATTCACAAATACCACTTCCTATTACAACCAGATTAATTGAGCAATCGGCTATGTATCAATTACTAGCTAGAAGGCTGTGAAAAAGAAATAGAGATGGAATATTGATTTTGTGTATTAATCCTGAAGATAAAACCCAATACCTAAGTCAAGCACATATTACCATAGTTGTCAAGACAAGGGTAGGACCAGTTCCGGCCAAGGGCCAGGATGGACATGCAGTCAAGGGGGTCCCTATATTTAGCAGGCCAAAGGCCTATATAGAGCATGGCTGGGCGAAGATTAGCATGTTCCAGTCCCCTTGCCCTTACACTGGTATCAGAGCGAGGTCTTTTTTGGTCATGAAGGCGTGGAGCCACTCTTGCCTTGCATGTTCATCCAAATGAAGCATGGAGGAACCGCGTGCAAGCTTGCTTGACAGGCCACATGACCGAAGAACATTTCCTGAGGATATGAGTAAACACCGCCAAAGAGCAATTGAAACTGAAGCAAGAGACTATGCTCTTATTACAAACCAATTGTATTGGAGAGGTAAAGATCAACCTCTACGTCTTTGTGCAAAAATGAAGACGAATATATTCCCATTATAGAACAAGCACATGCTGGATTAGCTGGAGGTCACTTTTCTATTGAGACCACCACAAGAGCAATCTTAATGGTAGGCATATGGTGGCCAACACTTTTTGCAGATGCCAAAGAATATGTTCGAAGGTGTGATGCATGTCAACAAGCTAAAATGTCAACCCATGTAGATAGCATGCCCTTAAGACCAATGATGGGGGCTAGAGCTTTTGCAAAATGGGGTATAGACTTTGCTGGGCCAATACAGCCACCTACTTATAGAAACCAAGCTCAATATATCATTGTAGCTACAGACTGTTTGACTAAGTGGGCTGAGGCTAAAGCAACTCAAAAGAATGATGCCACAACCACAGCCGCATTCTTGTATGAGAATATGTTCACAAGATATGGACTGCCAATAGAAATTGTTAGTGATACGGGAACTCATTTCCTGAATGAGGTAATTGAGTATCTGCTTAATGAATTTGTGGTCATCCATAACAAATCAGCTCCCTATCACCCACAAGCAAATGGACAAGCTGAGCATACGAATAAAATTCTTAGCTCGGTATTGACTAGAGTGGTTAGTTCAGGACGGACAGATTGGGAAATGAATCTCCATGCCGCTCTATGGGCTTATAGAGTTTCATTCAAAACAGCTTTAAATGCTACACCCTTTAACCTTGTTTATGGTCTTGATGCCATACTGCCGATAGAATTTCTATTGCCAATACTAAGGGTAGCTAAGGATCTTGAGTGGACTGGACATGAATTGTCAGAAAGGCTTGAAGATTTAGAAAATCTTGATGAGCAAAGGCTAACTATTGTAGCTCACATCTATACACAAAAGAGGAAACAAAAGTAGTTTTTTGATTCCCATCTAGTTACAAAAATCTTCAAAAAAGGGGACTTAGTTTTAGTCTATTCTCTTAAGCAACACATTCCCAAGTTTAAGAAAAAGAGACACGGATCGTTTATCATTGAAGATGTATCCCCAAGTGGAACAAATAAATTGTCCACCCTAGATGGTGAACCAATGGCTAATTGGATTAGTGGATGCCATTTAAAGAAGTATAATTTGCCACTAACCAATGAATTGCTAGAAAAGATGCATGCAGCAAAGCAAAGAAAGATAAAATGACAGCAGGTTATTGATGAAGCCCAAGAGGAAGATCGGCTTCGGGTGATCTCAAAAATCAACAACTAGCTATTCCCATCAATACTCTGGAACTAGATGAACGACTATGGGAATTATAGAAAGATGCAATGTCAACAAATGATGAATGGCTAGATGAAATGGACCTTCGCATCAAAGTACAATTGAACAATCATAGCACAAATGCATTGGTCGATACAGGAGCTCAAGTAAATGCAATCAGTTATTCCACATACAAGAAAGCAACAAGTCAGCCCTTGACAGCAGGAATATCGACTATTAAGGGATGCAACAAGAACCTAACACCGACATAGGGAGTAGTAAACTTAAATGTGATAGTACATGGATGTTCATGACCTCATCAGTTTGCATGCTTACCAGATGAACACATGAATGAAACAATGATTCCTGGAATCTAATGGATGCGGACGTATAAGGCAGTACTAGATTGGGATACCAATCAGCTCAAGATATCACCTAATGGCGGACAACTCATTGTTCCAATTGCACCAAGCAAAGAGGAATGGAAAGGAGGTTACCGGCATAGAAAACCATGAAGCAATCAATCTTCTCCATCCTATAGACAAGAAAATGCTACAAGTAGCATGCAAGGACTCGGGCAAATTTGGGTATCAAAGGCACAACTTAAAGACAAGCCGATTCAAATTTGGGTGCCCAAATCATCATCTACTGTACCAAAGATGGTTCCAAGGTTCAAAACACAAAGAGGAGCATCTTTGAGCAGGGAACCTAAAACAAAATGGATTTGGAAGAAAAAGGAGCACTTATCTTCTCCACAAACTGTAAAACTAATGAAGCAGTGGAGGGTTAAGTTTCAAAACACTCAATCCCAACATTTCATTGAAGAAAAACCAAGATACAATTGGTGTAAAAGCTTGACAACCCTCATTATTGATACCGATAGCTCAAAAAATCAACGTGTCAAAGCATCTTGACGGTACAATAAAGCAAAGAGCACATAAGCGACAAGATTTGCTCTTTGGAAGACAGCAAAAGAAAACCTTGACATCAGAACCCCTTGAGTTAATTACTCAAGACCCAACTCTTGCACAACACGATGGTTTGAATTGCATTGATCTTCAAAGCATGGTAGAGCCAACCAAGGCTATGCATAGACACAATTGTTCAATCCATGCACACAGTCGTCCCAGAGTACGCCATCTAGGAGGGGCGGAAGGGAACTGAGTAATTAAGGGCAATGGTTGAAGAGGGAGGAAAAAGTTTGATATTAACGTGTGATTTTTTGCAAAACTACCTAATAATGCCTTTACAAATCATCAACAGGGGAAATTTAACTAATAACATCTCCCCGATGAGTGTAAATAGTGTATATACTATCATAAAATCATTAAAAAATGACATTTTTTTTGTTATTTTCATCATTTTTCTTGATATTGGAACTTAAAAATGGAGAAATCCATCAAAAAATAATAAAGCTGTGTTTTTCAATGGATTTTCTTAATTATTGGATTTTCACTTTGTTTTTTACTGCATTTTATTATTTTCTTTGATTTTTTTCAATAAACAAGTCAAAAATTAATAATAAATAGCAAATGAGCTCAAAAAGAAAATTTGAAGATACGTTGATGATCAGAAGGACAATGTGGAGAGGCACAAAAAATTTCAATCAAATCGACAGATAGAAGCAGGAAGCCTAAATTAAGCTGCCAAGGCCTACTTTCGCAAATTTTTGCAGAATGAGCTACGGGAATCTGATTGAAGAAATTTTTGAGTCTAACATAGATTTCACGGCCTAGTAGGACTAACAAGGGAATTTGGAGAAAAATAGTTTGGGAAGTCCGAGTATAGATATCCAAGGTAGCCCAAAATCACGTCATTTCCACTAGTCGTCCTTGGAGAAGAGAGCTCTCTACCTTCTTCGTGTACGATTTTCGGAGTCCACAATCGCCCTTTTATAGTGCCGTCCCACACGAGACATGAGGGGTAGGTTCTAAGCTTATCAATGAACAATTCTACATGGCTGGTTGCAAATCTAGGCTCAAGAAAAAAACCCTAGAAACCCAGGAGTGTACGAAAACCTACTACTCGAAATTGACCATAGCGGCCTGTCAGCTCAATCAAATTGAATGAGACTTGAACTATAGCATGCCCCTATATAATAGAACACTTCTATATCACCGGATGACCATTCGGAAGGGGTCGAGGGGGGTCCCAAGTAAAAAATCTAGGTTTTTGTATGTGCCAAAATTGGATTCTGACTCCATAGACAGCCTGTAGATGGGGTCTATAAACAATGTACATGGATGGTTTCATGAAAACAGTCAAGGAAAGCTCTCAAATAGCAAAAAATAGCTCAAAAGGCTACAAAGCGTCAAATTTGACATATGAAGTCAAACTGACTCCAAATGGGCAAAAACTGGATGGGTAGCATCACGACTATATAGCGGACAAGTCCATAGCTTCAAAAGTGACTAACCAACTCCATATGCCATCTAGTCACAAAAATTGGTGATTTTAGAGTTGACAAAGCACGAAGTGATGCCGACACGACAAAACTTTACCAAATTTAGTTTAGGACTTGTTTTGAATGTATTGAATATGCCTAGGTTATCAAATTGTCAACTTTAGCAAAACAAATTGACTCCTGTAAATAATCGCGATTATCTTACTTTTGTGTTTTTTTGGCTTGAAAATGATACCTTCACTTCACCTATCACTTGTACACATCTATTACATGCCACTTTTCAAGTATGAGCCAAAATGATCAAGGAAAACTTGGAAATTGTTAAAAAACGCAAAGAAGTCTCTCCAATCCAATTTTTGAGTTATCTGTTACATTTTTTGATCCAAATCACCCAATATCTCATACACAGAGCCTACGTCATGCCTAGAACCAAGTTGCAACAAAAAATGTGCATTTTGATGGAAAAATAAATAATCGCGATTATTTACTTTCTTGCCAAAATGGGGGAAAATTGCAACTTTGACCTTATGGGACCAAAGCACATGATGTCCCAAGTCCACTGACCAAATTTGAGCAAGTTTGGATCTCAAAATCCCTTTATATCTACAGTTTCAGAGACAGAAAGCCTAAATCTGACACATTTCCACCCAGTGCACTCAATTGAGCCCACACTTCACTCAGAGCACCTAAATGCTATATGTTTCAAGCCTATGATCTCAAAAATGCAAAAGTTGGATAAAATCCCTAGTTGTAAATAATCGCGATTATTTTCTTTTGTTGCAAATTTTTGCTTGAACTTTATGATTTTGATCTTTACATGTTTTTATGCATCTATGCATGCTCCAAAATTGATTTGAAGCAAAATGGACATCATTTGTTAGTAATTCAGACTCAAGGCATTTTAGAGCGGAATTTGTAGAATTTTCTAACTTTGGCACTATATTCACTTAACAGGAGCAATGCAAGTTGCTGAGAAGGCCAAGAAAAGGGTGTCCCAGAAGGAAACGTTGCAAGAGCTGCCACCCTACCAACTAGACCCAAGTTCAGTAAAGACGGCCAAGGCAACATACTTGTCAAGAGAACAACTTGAAGAAAACAACACCACGGTTTTCACTGGAAGGTTCAAGAGCGAAGAAGGACACCAAGTGGAACTGCAAATGCTATTGAAGGAAATATATGATGTAGCTGCAAAGCCAAACACAAAAGAAGCTAACAGAAGGCTGGGTCTCAGGGACTTCTACGACCAAGAACCATGCGGCATAGATTTCCAGAAAGCATATGAGTTATTGTCTACTATCAAAGAGGATGGATCAACCCAAATCACTAACCAACAAGCGCAGAAAGTAGAAATAGTTATCACAAAAGAGATTGTGGCCGAGGCACTGAAGCTGTTGATCGAAGGGATGACAATGCAGACCCGAGACAGAAAGACAGCAGGGCACATTCACCAAGGAGACTACTGCTGCAACTTTTGCCAACCTCATGCAAAGGAAAGTGGAAGAACCAGCTCGTCTATACCATCAACACTTCCATTTCTTTTCAAAGAGACTGCCACGGTACACCACCCCAAACCATGCGGTTGTGACCACCTTCACCCAAGGGTTGAAGTCGACAACCACGCAGCCAATTGATCATGCGCAATATGTGTTGACAATGATGAAGGGAACCAAGAAAGAAGGTAAAATCACATATTTGGGCGTGCCTAAAGTACTAACAAGAATAGCATAGCATGCTAGTGGCATGGCCGACAATTTACCGCCAGCCCCAGACAAGAACACATCTGCAGAAAGCTCTCATGAAGCTCATAGCAGTGAGAGCTCGGACAATGAGGAGAGAAGTGGAAGATTTGAAGAGATGAATAAGAAAGCGGTAGCTGCACATCAAGAAGAACCTTAGCAAAGAAGACAAGGTTTGAGAGAGAAAAGCAAACTTATGAAAGGAGTCGCCAAGCTGCAAGTGAGGACCCATAAAGATGGATTCCAAGAGAGATAAGGGGACGAGAACCAAAAACCCTGCAAGGAAATAAGCAGAGGACCCCACATTTTTTCTTGAATGCATGTATGCGGAAGCAGAAGCCCTAAAGTTAAAAGAAGCTGAAGAAGCTGAAAAAAAGGCAAGGGAAGATGCAGCCGAGCAATGAAGACAAGCGGAGGTTACGGAACCAAGCGGAACACATCACGACCAAGGGGAGATGTCTCTGATGCCCACCTCACCCGCTACCAAGCAGGCACACCATCCAATGCCAAGCCCTCGTCCTTCACCAATAGCTAAACCCAATGAGGGCGAGAAAGCTAAAGAAAAAGAGCTTGAATCGCAGGCAACAACCAGTTTTGAGTAGCCAAAAGAAACTAAAAAAACTAGAGCTGAAACATCTACGACCACCCAACAAGAAACAAATGAGGCATCCACAAAGCCTCAAGAAGCAAAAGCAGCCGAGGCAACCGCAACACCTCAAGGAGAAGTAGAACCCCCGTCGCGACCACAAGCAACCACCAGCGCACAACCCAAAGAGCCAAACATTGAAACGGTTGAAACCTCTAGACAGTCTACAGAGCCTAAAGAATGGGAAACAAATGTCAAAGTCATCAGGCAAGTCAATGAATATGCCAAGCAGATGCAGGTGATGACCAAAAAAATTTGAACAGCAGTACTACCACAGTGCTAAGGCTAGAGATCTTGAGCTCGTCATGGATGCTCTACAGGGAGAGATGGATGACATGATGAACATAATCTTAGATCTACAAAGACAAGTCAAAGAGCTGAAAGATGAAGCAGAACAGCACCAACTGGACAAAGAGAAGTAGCAGAAAGAAATGGAAGAGCTGGGAGAGCTTCTAACCAAGTTATCTGATGCTTGCAAGAGCAAAGATCAGCATCTAACAGAGGTAACAACTGAACTCCTAACCACAACTTTGTCAGTACAAAAGATCCAAGTGCAGCTCGATGTAGCAAATGTCTCTCTACAATACTCACAGCAAAGGATCAATGATCAGGCACCTTTTTGGGGACAGATAAGAGAAAATCCTATCGTCGCCTCGATCAAAGGTACATATGAAGTCTATAACACTTTGGAAAAGAAAAACAACGAACTCGAGTTAGAGCTAAAGCTAGAACAATCATAAAGAAGAGACCTTGCACTGATGAGAGTACAATGAGAAGAGCAACTGCTGAAAGTGATAGCAGAGTTAAAAAGAGTCAATTAGCTAACTACTGAGAGAGGGACAACCAGAGACACGGGAAGAAGAAGGTCCCTCGGAGCAACCAACTGTCAACATTCCCTCAGTCTCTTTTGCTGATATGGAAACACAACCGACAAAAGATCTAGGAGGAGAAGAAGATTTTCAGGTACCCCTAACTTATGTTGAGCAAGTGCCCATGGTCTAGCTTTCTAAAGCTGAGGAAGATGCACTCAAGGAGCAGGTTTCCTAGGAGACATATGCCAAATGGAAAGCAACAATGGATTGGGAGTTGAGAATTCTTCACGCAGTCAATGTAACTCAACTCACTCCCAACCAAATCAATGCACAGTGGCATCAGCAATCATTTCCATACCTCTTGATCAAAGTAGAGCCACTACAGGTAAAAGAAAGACTATACAAGGATATGGAGGCAGAAGGCACAGAGGATGTCCACCCCAAGTGGAGAAAGAGCTGGTTGAACAAGAATCCAAGATATCTGATTCTGTTCACGAGAGCACCTGCTGCACTACAGAGAGACACCCAACATTTTGTTATGTACCAAGAGTAAGGACATGGCAAGCATTTGAAGCACTGAAAAAGAAGCGGCCTACATGGCTGAACTATCCACGATTGTCAGCTCCAGAGCAGGAAACACCAACAGAGGAATACACGGTGAAAACCCTAACGGACGCCATGACTTTCTTTAGAAGCCTCCCTGACCTCTCATGTGCCATGCTATACAAAATTTGCAGAATGCTGCTCACATGTATTCAAGCTTTTTACGAGCCATAGCAAATAGGAGCGCCTTGGATGTCTTTCCTCAAAGGCAATAAGGGCCTCTATTATGACTTAAGTGGCCAGCCTTCAGAAGAAGTCCTTTACAGCTTCTACGTCAGATGCATGTTTTTGCTCTCTAGCAATATGTTGGCGTTTGAGGAAGCATTCTATACAGGTTTCTTCAGTTGGTGAACGAAGATATTTGGGCCAGTGATCAACAACTTTACATCTAGATTTATTGGCTACTCAGTCATTAAGCTTAAAAAAAGAGTCATCATGCAGTTCTTGCAGGTTCCTGACAAAGAGAGAAGAATTAGATATGAGAAAGCATTAGACGCGCTTAAAGACCATCTCGCTAGCCATCAACCAAAAGACTACTTCAACCCGTGAAGCTGTGTCAAGGGACAACACAGTCGAGGAGGGGGGGAATGTTAGCAGCAAGCTAACTCGGATAAGTTGGATAACATTTTTTGGAGCTTTCATTGTAAAAACACTTATTACTTTGATGAATCGAGAATATTGTGACTCCTACTTTCCAGATAAACAATGTAATTGATGAGAAAGGGCTACAAGCTTCCACATTGTATCAACCTGTCTTTAGTTAGAGCTCCCAGATTATTAGTTTTGACCACAAAAACCTTGGCTAAGGTATAAAAGCCAGTTTTTGTAAGTATTTTATAAGTTTCGGATAATAGAAACACAGCGTGAGCTAATGGCGCTCACTTCTCTCCTTCTCGCGCATCCTACTCTCTCCCCGGTTGTCACATTGCAGTGCAGTCTGTTGCGTAAAACCGCGGTAAGAGCTCTCTACACATTGACATCAGCATTTCATGGTATTCCGTAGCATTTGGTTGTCGTCGCTGACCCACGGCCTAATTTCATCAAAATTAGGAATTTAAGTTTCAAAATCATAAACTAAGTATAGGCGGGGTATTGGGGCATCACTGCTAAGCATTTAGATGCATTCTGGGTCGAAAACGACTAGGTCAAAAACTCACTGCTGTTAATAATCGCGATTTTTGCACTTGACCTAAAGTGAGATTTGAGACCATAAGCATGTATGCTTAGGTCTTATAAACATGTCCTAGAAGTTTCGTAACGTTTGGATGTCATTTGATGCCGTAAGGGTTGTGATTTGTTTGCCAATGAGCGATTAGCTTTTGGTGATTTCTGTCATTTGAGTGTAGCCCGAGTTAGATGCGAGTTCAAGAGATTGACAACCTCTTGTAGCCTCTATGCACTAGTCGAGTTAGCTTCGTCCCATGGATTGACAATTATATTCGTGGTTCTCGGTATGTCTGCAATAAGATAGGAGTGAGGTTAGAAATCCGTCCCACAATGCTAAGCAAGAAGAGTGATGATAAGTGAGGAACTATTTCTTTCTCCTATGAATGTTTCTTCTTCCTCTTTCCTACCCTCATTCCCCGCTAGGTCTCTCCACCTTTGAAGGTGTTTGAGGCCTTGGGATTGAGGTCAGGGATGGTCAATGCCTTTACAAATATTATATTATGCTCATGATGCATGAAGATTTCCATCTGCATTGCATCACCTAGGTCACAAGAAACACAAAGATTGTGTTGTACCAAGTCTCTCTTGTTGGGAGAATCTATAATACAAAATCCTATTGGAGGGGCGACCGGCTCCACATAAATCTGGTCCTCAACTTTTGTCAAGTTCTCTAACTCTCTCTCTCTTGCAAAAGCATTGTTCATGCCAAGTTAGTTAAATGTATGGTTATGTTGCTACCGCTAATTAAGTTCACCCTCTATGTTCTCAAAGTAGTCTCACAAAAATTCTCACTCTAATTCTCTTTATTCCGCTATTCTCAAAGTTCTAAGCCATTTCCATTACAACGGACAACTCTAGTAGGGAAGGTGTTCAAGAGCCAAACACTGCTCATCACAAGACAGAAATTGTGAGATTCTGTTACTTCAAACATATTTGGAAGGCAAGGAATTGTCGAATCTTTGAGAACTCCTTGGAAACAGCTTAGTTCACGTGGATAATGTAAGAGAGCAAGGGGATAATCATTGCCATTGGAAAACAAATGAAATCTAGGGAGTGGAATAGGACCATGGGTGCCGCAATGACGGACTTGCATGGGTAAAAGTGTGCGTTCATCCATTGTCGTGGGGAGGTTCCCCT
Organism: Adiantum capillus-veneris; assembly: GCF_014529385.1. Taxonomy (NCBI): domain Eukaryota; kingdom Viridiplantae; phylum Streptophyta; class Polypodiopsida; order Polypodiales; family Pteridaceae; genus Adiantum; species Adiantum capillus-veneris. The sequence continues at coordinate 54,702,724 of NC_140949.1, read as the reverse complement.
ATCAGCCAATGTATCTATGATCCTTTGAAGATGCCATGGCTCACCATGAGCATGGCAAGAATTTGTAATTTTTTTGTTTTTTCAATATAATATACTCAACATTGTCAGTTTTTGAAAAGCAAAAAAAATCTTGGAGCTTTAGAGTGACCCAAAGAACCTCTGAAGCTCTAAGAATCATAGTGAGTGAGTATTGTGAAAAAGATTCTTGCTAAAAAAATGGGTCCAAAGATCGTAGCCAGAAATCATTTCTGGATCCACTCATATTTTTTAATGGGAATATTTTGAGATTCCTTCGCTCAATCCTCCACATTGAACCCCCCTGCATACATGTTACTACATCGCCCCTCCCCCCCCCGCCCCCCTTTAAAAAAAAAAAAAAGAACTATTGCAACCCTCGCTCAATCCATTTCTGTTGTTGTGGGTCTGCAAACACACACAGAGTGTGGCAAGATCACATGCACACAACTCCACTACGCTGGCCACACACACACACACACACACACACACACACACACACACACACACACACACACACACACACACACACACACACACACACACACACACACGACATTCCCAAGCCGAGCTTCATATGTCCCAAACACTCACCTACAATAGCTTGGATCTTGCTATGTGAGAGGCTCCTAGCTTGAGCTCTGCTTTACCCAAATGCCAGGTTTGAGTGCAACGACGCGCTACGAGTTGTGCTTGGGGATGGTGTTCATGTGGCCTGGATACTGGTAAATTGTGCGCTTTTGTTGGATGCTATCCCGACCCCCCTACCTATCTCGTCCCCTACCCACCACGCGATTCATTCGTGTGCCTTGCTCGCCTCCACATGCAACCAACCACCACTACTGAACCATCGTCCAACATGCATTGATAGACTCTGCACTATAGAAAATGGAGAGATGACGCTCGGTACGCTCCTCGCCTTGCACCCACTCTTCTCCCTCTCTACTAAGCTCCACCATCTCCTGCTACCTTGTTCACGATCTCTTGTGCTACTCTGTCAGCTTCTCCATTGCTCTATCAGCACCATCATCCATCATGACAGTTTCTCCAATAGCGCCTAACCAATAATATTGTCGTGTATTATCTCGCCATGTGACCATGTCATGAAGCCACATGCTTCAAGGTGCTACTTGGACTCATGCACACCTCTCCACCCGCCTTGGTAGGAGCGTGCTCTCACCACCTCCAAAAGCTCCACCTGAGCCTCGTTGCGTCTCGTACACCAAAAGTAAAGAAGTAATAAAACACACACACACAATAACTCAACCGCATGCGCACCCACAACTCCTACAACTCTGCTCTTTTAATTCCATTGCCAAAGGCGTAGGCAATTACCTTTGCAAAATACAATCTTTTGATACGATTTAAATTATTATGTTTGTGTGCATGCACGCATGCTCACGCGACTGCATATATGGAGTATTGACCTACATATTAGAATATGTCTCTTTCTTTCTCTCTCCTCCACGTATCCTCCTTTAAAAAAAAAAAAAAAAAAAAAAACTTGGAAAGCTTCCCTTTCCCTTCCCACTCTAATCGTTTTGCTTTAGTTTTCCATATGTGCTCCTATCATAATAGTCACGGCGGACTTTTAAAATTTATGAAGCTAAAGGAAAGTCATACAAAAGTCTTTTCTTTAAAATGTTTTGGTATTTGAATTGTAATAATAGATTAGAAGTTTCCAAGAAGAAACATGTATTCACAAAATATTAACAAGGTGAAAGTCTGCATAAGGCTAATGGGTGGAATTTAATAATAAGAGAGGAGGAAGAGAAAGTGACACTAATATTGCAAAAAAAATTGTTATCATAATTAAGCATTATATTTTTCAATTCTAAACGCAACAATGAACTATTTAGATTATACATTTCAAACAGATATAAAATAATGATTGAAAAACACTTGGAAGCACTTATTAAAAAAAAAAAAGGGGTGAAAGAGGATGAGAAAGATTGTGTGACTCAATATTCAATGTCCCACTTTGACAAAGAGGTACACAAATATGAACACCCTCTCATATATGCCTACAAAAAATTAGTAAAAAGGAAAGTTTGTTGCCATGTAATCAGCAACTTTTATCCAATAGTCCACAAATGCACCCAAAATCCAACCTTTTACTTAGACCTTATGCAATCCAAAGAAGGTGAAAGAGGATGATAAAGATTGTGTGACTCAATACTCAATTTCCTTCTCTTTATTTAGAGAGAGAGAGAGATACACACATGTCATCGCCTTCTCACAAGGGCCTATGGGAAATAATGAAAAAAAAAGTTTGATGCCATGTGGCACTAATCAACAAGCTTTATCCAATGGCTCACAATTGCACCCAAAATGCAACACTTTACTCAGGCTTTATGTAGTCCAAAAACTTACAATGAGCTATCGTGTAAATGCCAAAAAAACTAGTATAAACCAACAAATTAGGAAATTACATGAATCCTTTGGGAATCCTCTTGATAATAATTACTAGACATATGCACTATCATTGGTAATACACGATAGGATGACATAGCTTTAAAGAAATGAAGAAGAACTGCATTGAAACTTGTAATGACTTAAACGATGCTAAACAAATCAAGAATAACCAATCAAGTGATGCTTAGTCACTCTTATACAGATTAGTATTGCGCATATACATCACTAAAGAGATATTCTTGAATCTCTCGACATGTTTAATTGAAAACTGAAGAACACATCATCCTATGACGAGCACTAGATGCAAAAGTTTTGGAAAAGTAAGAGAACCGTACATGTCATTTTATGAAAGGCACCAGTTGTTAAGTAAAGTTTGGATTAGTTTAGAGAACCATACATGTCACTTTTAATCAAAACAACAACCATAAGCCATCACAATTATTTGAGTGCACAATGATGGCTCAATTATGATGAGTGGTGGGACAAAGGGGGCACTCTTTGAAGGGGTTTGATGCATCCATCCTTGTTTTTAAAGACATAAACTTTTGAGGAATCTAAAGAGGAGCTTTCCATATGGAGTGCCCCTCATATTCAAAGTTTGTGTCTTTTTGGATTTTTTAACTTAAGCTTTACACAAGAAGAAGCCTGGTAGGCATCCATTTCATATTTCAATGGCGTGCTAAAAAAAGGCCTTAGAGAATAAGGGATGAAGGTCGGCTTTGGTATTCTTAACCCTAGTACCCATGCGGAGTCCTAGTGCACCATGTTTGTGGTTGCACTGGCGAAATAAGACCAGGCATGGGCTGCTATGACAAAGGCCATGATGGACAACACCAAACTATGCTTGCAAGGTAGCTAATGAAAAGGGCTCGAGGTGCATGACAAGCTACTTGCCCCTCGGTGGGTTGGCTTGAAACTTGGGGGCACGACGAGTGAGCTCGCTCGAAAATGCAAGAAAGCTACAGAGTCATTGGTGAGAGCTAACAAGGTATTTTCACAGTTTGGTAACTCACTGGTCCCCTTGGCACTCCAATGTGGGAAGCATATTCCTGAACCTTTTCTGGAGGAAAGTCGCCACAAAGATCAATAACAAAGGTATCCGACAATTGGGCCAATTTGGGGATTGCAGTAGCAGTAGTTGGAAAGATACTGATCAATTGGCAGTCCAATTTAAACATAATGGGTCTGGAAGACTGATGATCAATAGAGCTCTTGAACGGCTTACCGGTTGGTGTCTAGCTAATTGTGCGTCTAAGTTCGAGTGGAAAGAATGGTGATGGCCCAAGAACATGCATTTTTTGAAACCACATACCAAGGAAGTGTACCACAGTCTTATGATTTTGACGGATTGGTTCTCTCCACTGAACAAGCAATGGGGTAAGCATTTTCTCGAGTCAAGATAGGAGGCAATCGTGAAGAATTCAATTTATTGTGTTTACTTTACTTCTTTTCATTTTATTTTGTTTTAGAATGCCACTTGAGTCTTTAACCTTTTTTTTTGCCCAAACTCACAATTGTGAGTGTATGTATTGTATTTACCAAGAAATATGTCCAGGTGGCCTCAACTCATGGCGAGCCTTGAGGGTTTCTGTAATACATCAAAAGCTACCAAGTCTTACCAGGAGGTGAGAATCTACCCATATCAAGGATAGCCTTAGTTCATCAAGATGGAGTTAATGGACCTATACCACCCGTTTGAGTTCATCATTTTGCCAATGGATACAATCACTTCTCTGCTTTCTTGCATGATCTCTGTGAGACTAACAAAAGACAGACTCTTCTCAAAGATATGAGCCTTTAACCTTATTGTTTACATGGGGCCCTTGGTGACATATAAAGCATTTGTGATTATGTGCCTATAGTAGACAACACAATTTTATATTAAAACACAACAAAATGACACTTGATTGTTGAGATCAAATGGGAAAATCAACTTATCACCATTACCAATATTTATGGACCTTGCTCGACGAAGAAAAGAGCAAAGCTATGGAAGCAACTAGAAGAGATCCATGTCGAAGGTGAATAATATGGTGGAGAAGAGAAAGGACAAAACAAGCTCATCATCCATACTAGCTGGATCTGAAAGATCCAAATGGATAAGCCTGTGTGAGAAGTAGGCTCTTATAGACATGTGGGAGATGGGGCCTTGGAATGATATGCCAGGGTTCACGTACACCAATTTGCAGTATGCCGGCATGGCATCTCGACTAGATCATTGATATTTCTCTCATCAAGCCGACTGACTGCCATCATTGCTCAAGATGAAGATGGTAACCTCACAGTGCTTGTCAAATCACTTGCCATTAAGCATGATATTAGAAAAACCAAAGGAGAAGCTCATTGTCCACAAGGCTCAAAGAAGCTTCTTTTGACGGGGTCCCATCTGTTCAAAGACCCTTTATTTAAAATATTGTCCTTGAAAGTAATGAGCAAGCTTCATAAAGATGTGCATGCAACAAGCCCTAGGGATTGGGATATCTTTGCTAATAATATTAAAAAAGTAATCAAAACTACAGGCCCTAGAAGGAAGAAGTATCGTTAGGGGCGCCCGAAGCACTCAATGACAAAGTTAAGCTATTAAACTCTAAAAAACAAGAAGGGTTTGCTTCAAAAGCGGAGCATAGAAGGTGGCTTGAAGCCAAGGGAGACTTGGCTGACTACCAAGTGGAGTAGGTGATGAAGGCCATAATATTTTCTAGAGAAACCTATATCCAGCCCCGAAGGAGGCTAATCACACTCACTTTTACAGATCCCTCAAAGTCAAGAGAAATCAGGGTATAGACCACTCGCGCACTGTTGGGGAAGGAAATGATGTTAAGGATCCAAATAAAATGGCTGATCTAATGCTTGATCACCTACAAAACAGATTATAGGATAGCTTGGCCCGATCCCTAGAAGTGGACGAATCGAGAACTATTCTTCTTGGAAGTGTCCAAAAAACGGTTTCCATTTTGAATTCCAACCTCCTGGAGAAGGAATTCACCAAGGAGGAATGCTCTCTCGTGCTTCAAACCCTATGCAAAGAGAGATCCCTTGGGTGGGATGGAATGATGGCTGAATTTTTCAAAGAATTATGGGACAAGCTAAAGTCCCCTATAATGATAATGGCCAACCAAGCACTGGTTGATGGGGTCTTGGACTCAAGTATTAAAAGGGGCCTCATCAAACCTATCCCGAAACAAGTGTGTTGCTCCCAACAGAAACTTCGGAGGCCCATTACCATGATGCGAGTAGCCTACAAATTTTTTGCCAAAATGATGGTCCTTAGGCTTTCTCCCATTTCAGACAAAGTTATCTACCCCCACCAACATGGATTTATCAAGGGAGGATCATTATATGATAACATTTTGGCTGCAATGGTGGGTATAGAGTATGCCGCTTTCTCTAGCCTATGATAGGACCACATGATCATTTATTGACGATGTCATGAAATCGCTAGGCTTTGGGCCTTCGATGTGCAGGCTGGTGAGCACCTTTGGTGCCATTAGACATTTAGAGGTCCTATTCAATGAGACAATTGTGGGAGAGTTTGAGGTCAAGAGATCTATCAAACAGGGGTGCCCTCTTGCCCCTCTTATGAGCCACCATTGGATCTCATCCTCTGGTGAACTTACTCAAGGATAGTACTGTGAGAGGGGAGATTCAAGGGCTATCTTTGCCCAAAAACAACCAACTTCTAGCTAAGCTCTTTGTGAATGATTATGACTCTTCCTCAAAGCTTGCCCTCAGGTGATCACGAAGGCTATGGAGATTGTGCAAATATATGCCATAGCATTTAGGTCAAAGTGTAGCATCGATAAATCAAGATCTCTCTCTCTCTCTGTGTGTGTGTGTGTGTGTGTGTGTGTGTGTGTGTGTGTGTGTGTGTGTGTGTGTGTGTGTGTGTGTGTGTGTGTGGAGGCCCAATGTGCTAAGTTTGTGATCGCACTCAAGAAGCAAGACCATTCTTGGGATACTATGGCCATGTCCATGATGGAAAATGCCAAACTTTACTCGCAAGGTGGTCAGTGGAAGGGGCTCAAGGTACACGAAAAATTGTTTGTCCCTTGGTGGGCTAGCGTGAACCTTAGGGTGCGACGGACGATCTCGTTAGGAAATGCAAAAGAGAAGCGAAGACTTTGGGGTGGGGCGAACTTACAAGGTATTTTCACAACTCTGCATCTCACTGCTTGCGTGGTTGTATAAGGTGGGAAGCATCTCTTTGAATCCATTTTGAGGAGAAGCTGCTAGAAAGATTAATAACAAAGGTATCAGACATATGGGCCAACTGTGGGATTACAACAACAACCGGTGGAAAAGAACATACCAAATGGTTCTCTAGTACAACCTTGATGGGACTAAAGTCTACTGACAGTTGAGCCTTGGAACGGATGTACAACTGATGCCTACCTAGTTGTGAGTCAAAGCATGGCGATGGCCTAAGGACCCATACTTCATTAAGCCTCAAACCAAAGAAGTATACCACAGACTTATGGCTTTGATGAATTGGTTCTTTCCATTGAACAAACAATGGGTATGAATTGACCTGGGGAGGAAGTCACCAAGAACATCTGATGCCCACAATGGCCACTCGATATGAAGGTATTTCTCTAGAAGCTACAGTGGGGAGCCCTACCAACTAGGGTGAAGGCTCTAGCCAGGGGAATTGGCCCGGATAGTTTCTCTCAATGCAAAACGGCTAGCGAAGACCTCTCCCACCTATTCAAGGAATGCCCTACGATCAACGGCCTTGTAGGAAAGATATGCAAATGGGTGCAAAGGACCTGGAAGATAGGCTTCTATAAGAACGATCTCTTTGTGGGAGGGAAGGTTTTTAAAATCCAAGAGCTACTTATTGCAACACAAATTGTTAGAGTATGCTATTTCAAACAAGACCGGAAGGCTAGGAACAATCGCATATTTGACAACACCATGGAAACAACCAGGTTTATAGAGATAATATAAGAAAGCAAGGAAGCGATGCTAGCCTTTGGGAAACGTAGGAACTCTGATGAATGGAACAGGTTAATTGGCACCACAATAACTGACCCTCATAGATAAGGGCCCTACGTTTGTCCGCAAGGCGGCTTCCCTATTAGCCGATGTATCAGTGATCTCTTAGAGATGTCATGGCTCAGCACGAGCATGACAAGAATTAGTATTTTTTGTGGCTATCAATATAATCTACTTACCATTGTGAGTTTTGCAAAAAAAAAAGAAGAAAAATACCCCTCTAATTTGTGAAAAATCTCAAAATACTCCTCAAATTTTAAAAATTTTCAAAATACCCCCAATATTTTGTCATAAATTCCCAAAATGCACTTCAATTTTCAAAATTCCCAAAATACCCCTGGATGTGAGATTAAATTTCTCCAAAGATAGAAAATTTGTAGCTTTTCCTAAGAAGCCTTGTTATCTATCATTAAAAGATGCTAAAACTAGAATTTGAGTTGATTATTTAGGCTTTGGAGATGAATTGCTTCATCATTTTTAGACATAATTGCCCTTTTTTGGAGGTAATTTGTGACAATTTACATGCTAAGCACTCAAAAATGAATCTCGGTTGTAAAAAAAGGAATAAAGATTAGATAATCTTGAACAATCAAACCAAAATAGATAAAGGGAACCAAAATAAATACAAGGGTATGAGGGGTATTTCAAGAATTTTCACAAATTAGAGGGATATTTTGGTAATTTTCCAAAAAAAAAAGACCTGATTCCCATAACTCTCATCCTCCTTTAACTTCAACAAATCTTTGTGACTCTTCACCTTGTTATTTTTTATTTTGATTAGACCTACTTTTCATATGAAACATTGATTTTTCTTTTTGTTTTTTGTTTGTTTATTTCATATCTTTGCATTGCTCGACTTCCTTTCATTTTATTGTTTTAGAACGCCACCTGGCTTTCATCTTTTTGGCTTTCTAAAAGAAACCCTTAGTGTTGTGTTGGGCTAGCGAGACTTCCATAGTTTTCAGTGCATGATGGAGACTTACTTTTCATTTCACATCCTACATGTTTTACTTTTCTTGCAGTCTATTGTTTTAGAATACTAAAGTGAAGCTTCACCTTGTATAGTTTTAGTAAATTTTACACACACACACACATATATGTTTTTTTTTTGCATTCTATTGTTTTAGAGTACTAAAGTGAAACTTTACCTTGCATAATTCTAATAAATTCTATACACACACATATATTAATTAGCTCTTTTTATTTCACCTTCCATTTCAAAACTTCACTTGGCTTTACATTTCTTGCATTTTATAGCTTGATTCCAGTCACGGTTAACGTTTGAGAAAGTCTCTTTTATTAAGTGGCTGTTGATTGAGTTTTCTCCTCACAAAGAAGAAAACCGAAAATCCTAGCAATTTTTTTGAGATTTGCAAAATTTGTGGACGACTTTCTCACATATTTCATCGGCTTTTCTTTTGTTTACCATGGTTTGCAGCTAGCTAGTTTCAATTTTCAATCGACTCAAGACTAAGCTGAGGCAATCCTTTCTCAAACACTGATACATGTTTAATTCAGCCTAACAATTTTATCACTTTTTTATTGTTTTTGAAAGCCGTCGTGATCCTTTCACTTGTTCTTTTGCTTTTTTGCATAGGGTAAAGGGACCAAGTTAAGGCCACTTAAGCGCTGCAAGGAGGTGTAACATTTGTGTTGCACTATTTTTGGCTTGGAGGAATGCAATCGGAAGCTCATTGCAAGGCGCATGTGCAGTAAAAGGATCAACGTTGTCGGAGATGTGAAGGCGACACACAACAACGACGGAGATTTTCTATGTAACAAAATTGGGCTTGAGAGGCAAGCCATGTCAGTGGGGTATAATGTGCCAATGCTACCAACAAGGATCGAGCACAGATTGTGCAGCCCATGATCGATGAGAAGCTCACATAACCAGCTCATCATTCATCGTTCGATGTCCCATAATTGGATTAAAAAAAGGTTAATTTTGAGGGTGGCCACGTCCTTCTAAAGGGCGGTGGCGGCCACTTTACCCTAGGTACAATTGTGAGTGAATGAGCAATCTACTCCATGTGCTTATAACAATCACTAGTGTGTGACCCGCGCGTTGCTGCAGCCAAGAAAAGTATGGCCATCGGGTCACACACATACACATATCGATAGGTATGTATGTGCATGCACAAGCGAGGAGGGTGGGCTCTAGTCCCTATAATTACTCCAAGAAGATTCCAATTTTCTTATGGCAATAAAAATTTCTCCCTCCCCCCCCCCCCCCCCCCCCTCTCTCTCTCTCTCTCTCACACACACACACACACACACACACACACACACACACACACACACACATTAGGTCTTGAGTCAACAATCTCTCTCTCTCTCCCCCCTCCTCCTCCTCCTCTCTCTCTATCTCTCTCTCAGACACACACACATACACAAAGTTTTGAATTCAAGACTTCTCAGGTAGATCTTTGAGATCTCTTTTAGTGAATAAGAAAAGAAAACTATGATAACCTTTGAGTGTTGCAGATTGGTTATCACATTTCCCTCTTAAATACCAGGTCTTAAGTCCAAGACTTGTTAGATAGAGCTTTGAGGTCTCTTGATGTGTTCCTCTGACATTAAAAACTCTCTCTCTCTCTCTCTCTCTCTCTCTCTCTCTCTCTCTCACACACACACACACACACACACACACACACACACACACACACACACACACACACACACACACACACACACATTCAAGCCCCTCAATTACTATCTCTATCTCCCTCCATCAATCTTTATCTCCCTATGGGTAAATGTAGGCTCATAAGGAGCTCCAATTATTTTATGTGTGTGTGTGTGTGTGTGTGTGTGTGTGTATGTGTGTCCCTGAAATCACTCCAAGAAAGATGAAATCTCTCTCTCTCTCTCTCTCTCTCTCTCTCTCTCTCTCTCTCTCTCTCTCTCTCAGATCAAGACTCGTCGAGTAGATCTTGATATCTCTTCGGATTTCTTCTTACCTCCTTCCCTCCCTCTTTGTGCCCCCCCCCCTCTCTCTCTCTCGCGCGCGCGTGCACACACACATGCGTGCATGTGCACGCACACATGCCGTTTGGAATCTCTCTTAGTGAATCAGAAAAGAAAACTATAATAACCTTTTGAGTGTGACAATTTGGTTATTGCAGTTTTCTCTTAAATTCCATGTCATAAGTTCAAAACTTGTGAAGTAGATTATTGAGGTCTCTTGATGTGTTCCTATGACATTAAAGCCAATCTCTCTCTCTCTCCAGTCTCTCTCTCTCTCTCTCTCTCTCTCTCTCTCTCTCTCTCTCTCTCTCTCTCTCTCTAGCTTCAAGTCTTGGCCAAGTGGATTTTTAATTATGTTGACATTATTTTTTATGGTGTGTTGGAACTCTCTCTCTCTCTCTCTCTCTCTCTCTCTCTCTCCATTGCATGACTCATGGAAGCATTGAGAGCTCGGATTTCATGAAACTCTTAAAGATAAAGTATCAAAGCAGAGTCACCCTCTAAATGACACGTGGATGTCTCCGAGGCTCACCTCTCTCTCTCTCTCTCTCTCTCTCTCTCTCTCCCCGTTCCACACAAGGGAATAACATATTTTCAATTCCCCCATCTCTCTCTGTCTCTCTCTCTCTCTCTCTCTCTCTCTCTCTCTCACACACACACACACACACACACACACACACACACACACACGAGGGTGTGGGTCCTTCCTCTAGCATAGCATGTCCACGGGGCGGCGAGAGAGTGATCGTGGATGTATTGAGCATCCAACTTTTCTACTTTTGTCATACCCTTCCATTTTGCGGCTATTTCAAAGTCCTAGTGTTCGCAACAGCCAAAGGTTTAATATATTTTTATCGCTAAAATTACAAAATCCCGATTAGACTTCAAGCTTACCTTGATGGAAATTAACAAAATTTTGCAAGTTTTAGTCATACATCAAAATTTGACCTAAAATTCTAAAGAGTTTATATTATGTCCTTATTTACTTTTAAATTACTTTGATTAGGAAAAATATCTCTTGCAAGCCTAGTTTGAGACCTCTCTCTCTCTCTCTCTCTCCACACGCTCATGTTGTCCCACCTTAGGTGCAGACAATGTCAATCCGATTCTAAGACCATCTAACTTTGCCTCTTTGTGCAAAGTTGCAACATGCAATGTGTGCATCCTCGGGGCTATAGGACAATAATGCATAGAGTTGCCAAATGTGAAACTTTAGCCCAATATTATTAGATGCATAGAAGCTTCAAGAAAACCACCCACCTATTGTGGGTTTTGAAAAAAAAAAAAAGCTTCAAAAGTTGGGCATTTTTTAAAGTTGAAGTATCAAATTGAGTCACCTTCACATGTAAGGGTTATTTAGGGTTAGGCGTGCATTTGTGTAGAAGAAAGAGGGGAGTTCTTTTTTACCTTCAAAATGCAAAGCAAAGTAGAGCCCAACGTTAGAGAAAAACCGGGGTACAATGTATTTTAACTTGCTTTGCCTTGAAGAAAACGAGCAAATTTACACAAGTTTTAGTGTAAATATCCACAAAACCTTCAAATTTTGACATATAAAACGGTAGAGTTTCAAGTTTGCCCTTATTTTCTTCGGTTAAGAAAAATGTATTTTTTTAGCCCTGGTAGATCCACCTTCAAATGGCCATCAACATCTACCACCTTCAAATGGCCATCAAGGAAAAAAAAAAAATCAAATTTGAGAATTGAAGTTTCTTTATAGCTTCCAACTGAAAAATAGACTCTTAAGTTTCACTTTACAGTGTCAAAAGCTCTTTCATTTCCTAGAAACTTACCCTTCACTTTTGCATTATAAATCTTACCCTTCATCACTTTTACAGTGGAGATTAGATGTTTTGTAAGATTTTATTTGAATTGAACCACTTAGTGAGACATGGACTCTCCTTTCTTGAAAATTTTAAGCTCTACTAGCAAAACGACGCCGTCTTCGGTGGCACCATGGTCCCTCTTACCCTCAAGCCAGTGTTCGAGAAAAATTATTTTCACAAACATATAAAAATCCCTCCAAGACAAATCTAAACCGGAAATTTTACAATACCAACTAATATTTTTGTAAAATTATACTATTTTCCATGTATTTTAATCGAAATTTTCTCCTTCTTGCTCTTCCCTCAACCGGCTACTTTGATTTGGCAACCGGCTCAAGACTAAGCTGAGGCACACTTTTCCCGAACACTGCCTCAAGCCCCTTGCTCTTGACAAATTTTATAAAAGAAGATCAAGAAAAGTACTCTCTCTCTCTCTCTCTCTCTCTCTCTAGTATTTTGAGTAGTGCTCAAAAATTACCTAGGTCCAGCCTTTAATCCCACCTTCAAAATTGGAGATCTACCTTTAAAGAGTCAAAAAATCTAGTGTATTTGAGAATTAAACCAGGCTTTTTGAAAAAAAACTTATTGAGCCCTAGTTCTAAGGTCCCCCTCTCTCTCTCTCCACTGATACATGTATGTGTGTGTTTATACATCTCCTCATGACGCACACATGATGGACACTATCACCACTAACCTACTGATACTTGTTTACGCATGATAAAATTCGTCTGTCGTCATTTGGACCTTTTCCATGTGCCACTGCTTCGGAATGAACATTTGCAATTACATGAGTGAAGGCAAGTCTGTATCGCCCCACCTTGCTTGGGAATGACCTCACTTGAATAGTGATACAAACTTTCTTTTCACTCAACAATAGCACACCACCTTCAGGTCCCACTCATCGACCTCAATGTAGACACCGTTGCCCTCTTACCCTATCTCATCGAGCTCGCCACTTAGAACACCCCCTTCATGTGTCTGCTTCTCTAGGCAAGTTCCTCAACTACCCCAACTGCTAAAGACGCCTTTCCCTTACAGGTCAAGGGAGCCAAGCAAGTAGTTGCACTTGCATATAAACGTGCAAGTTAATTATGGTTTTTTCTTTTATGGTGATTTGGACATTTCCCCTGCACCTGGCACATGTGCTAGCATTGATGGGCATTTTGGCCTCTCTCTCTCTCTCTCTCTCTCTCTCTCGGAATGTTTGTACATTAATCTACAAAATCACATGTCAAATGTCACCATCTCTTTTCTCTCTCTCTCTCTCTCTCTCTCTCTCTCTCTCTCTCTCTCTCTCTCTCTATGTGGACACACATGGATGTAACTTTTGGTCTCATAACTCATTTTGGCCTCTTGAAGACGTCAATACAACATTTCAATGCCCTCTCTCTCTCTCTCTCTCTCTCTCTCTCCACAGCTAGTAGCACTTCTAGATTCATTTTAGCATCTCTTTTTTGTACCCAGACATGGTATCAAATTCACCAGTTTCTAACGGATTGGTCTCATAGGTCATTTTAGCCTTTTGAAGACGTTAATATATCATTTCATTTCTCCTTCTTTCTAGTCTCATAGGTTAAAATCTACTATTCCCATGTATGGGTGTGTTTGAATGTG
>NC_140949.1:54658895-54686395 GCF_014529385.1 Adiantum capillus-veneris | reverse complement strand
TGTGCATGGGAGTTGCTACAAGTGGCAAAATTCAAATCTCTCTCTTGCGTACGACTACAACAATACTGAGCAGGCCTTCATGACTGCAATAGCATTTATGAATCTCCTCTCTCTCACTCTCTCTCTCTCTCTCTCTCTCTCTATGCAGCCTCAGTTCGCCTATCACCGGGTGCCAAGGCATACTGACCGGATTAATATGCTTCCGCCACATGTTCGAGGGAGGGGTCGGAATCCCTTCCCCCATTATAATAGTATAGATATAGGATAGATGTTTGACACCAGTCCCAGTCGTCAAAGCAAATAAGAGAGCCTTCCCAAAGCTTGTGTCTTGTACGACCAAACCGTAAAAGTCAGGCTTTTCATTGCATTATTTAAATGATATAATAAGAAGTGTGGAGTACAATTCTCACCCAGCTTTTGTTTCGTGGGATTTCTATAATAGTTTTGTGTGGAAATTTGCATTTGGGTTTGCTCCATTTGTGAGTGCCCACAAACTTGGAGAGTACATGGTGGCCCGATGGGTAGTCGAAATGAAAGGTTGTCTTGATTTAAGGATTTTATATTTGGACACACATTGGGCATATGAATAATGGAGCCTAGAATCTTATAGACTATAGATAAGGACATGGTCACGCGAGGCTTAGTTTTTCGTAAACCTCAACCAGTGCTGACCATGGCAGGTACGGATCTGCAGAGGTTGACTGGCAGCAGTGGGTAGAGAGAGGGGTTGACGGGCAGCAATAGGAGAGAGAATAGGAGCAGTGACCGGTAGCTAATTGGGATAGTTTTGAAATTATGCTTAAAAAGGCATAGTTACAAAAGTGAGCCGGTGAAAACCTGCAAAAGGCTGCTTTGTCAGAGGGCTGGTCGAGCTGTGTTCCTCGAAACTAAGCCTCGCGTGACCATAGCCTAAGCATTTTGATAGAAGGATCACATTTTCTTTCACATCCTTTGCACTAACAGTCTCCACTAGTGTCATCTCGCACTGGCCCCCCTGGTTGTCTAAAGCTGTTGGAGTTTCCTTGAACCCTTATTGGAGAGAAACTGCAAGAAGGATGAACAATAAAGGGCTTCAAAGGTTGTGCCACTTTTGGGATAGGAATAACAAGTATTGTAAATCTGTTGACCAGGTGGTTGCCCAGTTTAAACTCAGTAACATGGAGAAGCTACTTATTAACAGGGTTGTACAAGGCTTGGACCGCGTTCTCATGCTGATCTGCGAATCTACTTTTGAGTGGAAAGCTTGGAAATGGCCCATGAGTAGGCGGTTCTCTAAACCCCATGTCAAGGGCATTTATCAACTTTTAATTTATGAGGTTGATTGGTTCGCCCCTTTAAACAAGCAGTGGAAGAAACATTGATCAGAGGCTCGGTGGGTGGAAGTCATGAAGAGCATCTGGAATCCACAGTGGCCTCCGTGTATAAAGATATTTCTGTGGAAGGTACTTTGGGGAGACTTGCTTGTAGGAGTCAACATTCAAGCACATGGTATCGGACCCGATAGATGTTCAGGGTGCAGATCGGCTAGCAAAGACCTCAGCCACCTTTTCATGGAATACCCGTCTATTAGAGGCCTCGTAGGAAAGCTGTGCAAATGGATTCAAAGCACATGGAAATTTTTCAAGAGCAATTTGTGCCTTGGTGGCAAACAATTTAGAAGTTCAACATTGTTAATTTGTACTCAAATTGTCATTATTGTTTCTTCAATAATATCTGGAAGGCCAGGAACTGTCGGGTTTTTGATAGCGACCTCCCTTGGGCTAGCTTCTTAGAGATTGTACAAGAAAGAAAGGAGATTATATTTGTGGTAGGAAAAGGGAAAAACTCAGATGATTGGATTAGGGCGACTCTCGCCATCCGTTCGAATCGTGTTTGTTAATAGTTTGGTACTTGGTACGACTAATGTAACTATCTATCACTCAAGGCTCGGCATGAGCTTGAGGCGAATTTGTACATTTCTTGTTGGAATTCTAATACAATCACTCACAATTGTGAGTTTTGCCCAAAAAAAAAGAAGTCTCCACTAGTGTCTGGGAAAGATTTGCCTCAGCTTAGCCTAGAGCTGGTTCACATTCGAGATTAGCCGGTTTGAAACCAAGAAAATAATGGCAAAAACCTAGAAGATTTTACTAGTGATGCTGGTTTGCATCTTAAGGAGGAGGAAACAAGACCACCTAAGGAAAAAGGCTTTCATGAACAATGCTCTCCATTGGATCCATTCTCATTTTCATTTTTCGTTGAGCCTAGTCGAGCTGGGTGTGCACGTGGGCCCTACCTCTGCTCTTGCCAACGCTGCCACTTGTCCCCTCATTGGGTTGGCCAGCCCATCTCATAATTGTTGTTCTTTGCCTTGAATCGCTTGGCTCCTTGCCACGTGCACGAAGGCTTTTCTTTTTTCTTTCCTTGCCTTCCCTTTTTCCAAGAGGGCGTCTCCCTTTATTAAACCCCAATTACACTATCCTGACCCTATTCACAAACGTGTGAGTCAGGGTAAAGATAGAACTTGTGAGTAGGGGTTAGGATAGTGACTAAACCTACACAAGTTTGTGAGTGGATTGAGACATTGATATAACCCTTCCAACATTTTTGAATGGTTGATTGGGTCATCAAACCTATTCGACACTTTATGTTGGTCCACTTTACCCACATCTTTCAAAGCCTTTTGTTGAGTGTTGGGGGTCCCCACATAGGAGGAGATAACCTATTATCTGAATACAGACTAGTATATGACCCGCGTGTTGCTGCGGTCAAGGAAACATGGCATGTATTCTCATAAGGCTATATTATGTTCCAATTAAAACACTATCAATACTCTCTTTCTACATGTATAGTCTATTGTATTTATAAAAATGATGCATGACACAACCTCTTGATAGATTTTAACAAACATGAATATATGTAAGATGCTCAATGCATTCTTTAAAACCAAGCTTGGGAGCTTCTCATAACATTATCATTCATGAGGTGCTAGCCTTTATTCAACAAAATTAGAAGTGATCTCCTTCTATTGGGGTGGGGGGAGAGAGAGAGAGAGAGAGAGAGAGAGAGAGAGAGTGTACTCCTTTTGGTTTATATGTAAGATGATGCAAATCATACTTTAAAACCAAGATTGGGAGCTTCTCATAAAAATTATATTTCATGAGGTGCTAGCCTTTGTTCAACAAACTTAGGAGTGCTTTCCTTCTATTGGGGTGGAGAGAGAGAGAGAGAGAGAGAGAGAGAGAGAGAGAGAGTCCTCCTTTTGGTCTATCTTGATCTAGCAATGCTACCAAACTTGATGATAGAGATTAGATAAGTTAGCATGGTGTGAAGAGATGAATACTAAGAGAATTCAATGTGAATAACTTTTCTTGAAAATTGAGTGGGTTCTAGATTTGGTTTCAATGATAGGAACATAATTGGATTCAATGTCTCTACTCCACTCTCTTACTTGTCTACTCCACTCTCTTACTTGTCTCTATCCTTGTGTCTTTCTTATAAGCAAGACATGGTGGTAGTACACATCATAATTGCCTATATAATAAGAAGGATGTCTTTTCCTTGTCTACCTGAGGTTGACAAAAGTGCTAGCAAAGTCAAGAAGTACAAACTGGGTAAGCTAGCAAGTTCTTAAAGATGAGGACCAATGGCTGCTATATTATGTAAGAAAAGATTAGGGCTCATAGTTTCAAATGTACCAAGAAATTTTCATGTTTCAAAGAGATAAGTTGTCTTTCTATTAATATTAAGATTGTGAATTGACCCTTCCATCTATGTTTCTCTCTAGATGATACGCTTGCATCTCTATCTATGTTTTCTGCACAAGCATAGTAATGGTTTAAATCATCGCCTAATCACAAAAATGCATAAGCATCTTAATACAATAAGGTTCACACTATTTTTCCATTTACACTTTCACGTCATTTGCATCTTTAAATGTGATAGAACTGAAAGTAAAATAAGGTTGCTTAGTTGTTTATTTTTGTAAGAGTTTTGGCCATTATGTTAAACTGAAGGATGTGGTACAAAATGAATTCGATGACCTGAAATCATGCATGCCATTGATCTTTCTCTCCCTCTCTCCTTGAATTACAAAAGCATGTTCCTCTTTGTGAGAGCATATTGTATTCAACCATTTACATGCTTTAGACTATTCTCTTATGCACAATCTATATCATTCCAACAATTTGGCTTAGCTCCTTAGCTCTTGCTCCCTTACATGTGAGACAGAACATTGAGGCAATGTAGGAGAGAGTCTTTTTGTATGCACATTATATCCTTTGAAAATTTGAGAGTATGAATACCATACCCTACTTAAGTGTTTAGCTTTTGATCACGTCAAATTTATTTTCTTACATTTTAGCCTGGATCACGGCCTACATTTCTTTCTGTCCTAGAACCTTCATGGACTCAATTTGTTAGTTGCCACCATTATATCCATAGTAGAGGAGCATCTTCTTTATCATAACTTTAAAGATGCCACCAATAAAAAAGATGTCACCATTGACATCAATAAAAAAGTTATAGAATATTCTAACATCATAGAAAAAACCTCAAATTATTTCAAATATTTGAAGCATCTAATAAAATTGGAATGATATAGAAATGATACACATATAAGTCTCTCTCTCTCTCTCTCTCTCTCTCTCTCAGTCACACACACACACACACACACACACACACACACACACACACACACACACACGATGTGTGCTTGAGTTCAAGACTCCATGAATAGATGTTTCGTTGAAATTATGATTTTTTAAAAGGCATAAAGCTCTCTCTCTCTCTCTCTATGTGTGTGTGTGTGTGTGTGTGTGTGTGTACATACATACGGTCTTCTTATGAAAAGCTACAAAGTTTTTTTATTGTTGGAGAAATTTAATCTCACAACCAAGGGTATTTTGGGAATTTTGAAAGATTTGAAGGGAATTTTGGGATTTATGACAAATTATTTGGGGTATTTTTGGCTTTTTGAAAATTGAGGGATATTTTGAAAATTTCCACAAATTAGAGGGGTATTTTGGTAGTTTTTCCTATACACACAAACACATACATATATACATATGCATGTGTTTGTGTGTCTATATATAAATAAATAAATAAATATACACACACAAACACATGCATATGTATATATGTGTGTGTGTACGTATGAATGTTGTATCTGTGTGTGTAAATAAATCAATCAATGAAATAAATAAATAATGTATATATGTATGTGTG
Organism: Adiantum capillus-veneris; assembly: GCF_014529385.1. Classification (NCBI taxonomy): domain Eukaryota; kingdom Viridiplantae; phylum Streptophyta; class Polypodiopsida; order Polypodiales; family Pteridaceae; genus Adiantum; species Adiantum capillus-veneris. The sequence goes on along the minus strand of NC_140949.1, from coordinate 54,681,190 downwards.
TGTGTGTATAGTGCTTGAATCAAAGATTTGTCACTTAGGTAGGGAGGCCTCCTGCTATTGTTCTAGTACAGTAATTATGACATTCAAAATTTCTATGCTCCCCTCTCCCACAGCAAAACCTCTCTCTCTCTCTCTCTCTCTCTCTCTCTCTCTCTCTCTCTCACATACTCACACACACACTCTCTCTCTCTCACACACACACACACACACACACACATGTTGGATGGATAGTAGTTTGCATGGACTATGATTGGTCGCTCTCTCTCTCTCTCTCTCTCTCTCTCTCTCTCTCTCTCTCTCTCTCTCTCTCTCACACACACACACACACACACACACACACACACACACACACACACACATATATATATACATACATATATATATATATATATATATATATATATATATATATATATATATATATATATATATATATATATATATATATATTCACTTTTGTTGATGACTCGTGCAACTTTTATTGACTCTTTAAATTGTTCCTACACCCTTGAACATTTTGCTATGTATTTCTCTCTGCTTACTTCTCCTTGCTGCATCATTCGTTGGGTGCTCAAAAATTATCCTCTCTCTCCTTCTCTCTCTCTCTCTCTCTCTCTCTCTCTGGGGTTGATTTTTTATAGGCACCCTTGCGTGTCAAAATTTAGAGGATTTATAGGTTTCTAACCATGGCCCACATTTTAACTCTTCAAAATAAAAAGAACAAAATATTCGAGAATTGGTAAACGGTCCGTCAATTGGACAATCTCTCTCCTCATTTGAAGTGCCAATGTGAGGGTTGGTTTTTATCAGGCATTTCATCCATTTCTACCAATGAAAAACCTTAGCTATCCTTTTAAAATTACACTATAATGTGAAGAAAACATAATATCTTGAAAATTGGAAGGGCTTGAGGGATGTCATTGGTGAGATATAGTGCCTATGAGCTCAATTATAAAATCTTTTTTTTTTGTTTCTCATGCATGTGCATGTGTGCATACACATACAAACCTCTCTCTCTCTCTCTCTCTCTCTCTCTAGCCTCTTTATTTGCATCCATAGCAAGACATCACCAAGTCAACATGAGGCGAGCTTTTTTTTTTTCAATCTCTTTAAACAAAAACTTTTAGAAAGCTTTCAAAAACATCAATATTGGTCTTGAAAAAAACCCGTTGAAAAGATAAAGCCAAATATATATATTCTAAAATTAAATTCTTATCAAATAATAAAATCTTCACTAAAAGTATCCATTTTTTGTTATGTATATTTAAACTGAAACATATATTCTATGCAAAGTAGAAAGTCTATTGACTTTACATTTTGAAAAACATGTCACTTCTTGCAATGTTACCCTTTACTTTTGGATTTTAAATCTAACCCTTCACTTTTGTTTTGCAAATTTTTCTTTGAAATGAAGCAGAATGTGACACATGGAGGGTCTCTCCTTCCTTGAAAATTTTAAGCTGCTTCATATATAGTATAGATGTTCCCCCTTATAATTGAGTGTGACTCAATTACCCAGCATCTTGTAAAAAAACGAAAATGTTCGTGTGCAAAAGTATCAATCAAAGACACTAATTTTCTATCAAAAATGTCAAAGCAATGGTTTTTTCTTACTATGCACTCTTATTGCATGAAGAACTAGTATGTAATCCGCCCGTTGCTGCGGCCAAACATGGAAAGCACTATCCTATAGACTAGTGAGTCTCTTCATCAAACTCATGATAGTAAAACCCTCATGGCAAGGAAGGAGGACTTACGAATCATTCGATGCACTCACATGCACATAGGGCACCATTGATAAAGAGTGACCCTTCCTGGGTGAAAGCATGTTAACATGTCATGCTTTTTCATGTCCCGGACAATGCTAACTAGCACAATTTTGACATATGCTAACTAGTACAATAACTTGAGCTACATCTCCAAGATCTATGACATATGATATATCAATAGAAAGCACTTGAAACAAGGAATCCAAATGTACAACCTCCGACAAATTTTGATATTATTTGTAAAAAATTTACTGGACGCCCAACTTTTCAAAGATGTGCTAACTTGAAACTACTAACTAGCACAAAAAGTGCAACAGGTTAACATGCTTTCACCCTCCTCCCTCCCTCCCTCCCTCTCTCTCTCTCTCTCTCTCTCTCAACCCGCCATCCATTGATCCAAGTTCATGTCTTTGTCTTTGACATTGGTTTCAATATTCAGAATAAAATTGGCCTTGGAGTAGCTATTGATCTCTTCTGATTGCTTGCATCTCATCCTCCTTTTGGTATGCAAGGCTGATAGTGGTACGCATCATCACATAACCTACAGTAGAGAGGTCAATTTTGTAAAGGAGTGTAGTTTCTATGACATCGGTTTCAACATTTTCAATGCAGTTCAACATAGCATCTCTGTTGCTCTCTTTTATTCGCTTGCATATCTATCATGTTTTGTGAACAGTTCACAAATTTCAACAATTTACAGAAGAGAGATCTTGGGATGCTCACTCTTGCATTTTAGATTTTGAGTTCAAGACTTGTCATATATCTTTGATGTCTCTTGGGATTGAGTGGCGGCCATGCTCTCTCTCTCTCTCTCACACACACACACACACACACACACACACACACACACACACACACACACACACACACACACACACACACACACACACACACACACACACACACACACATCCCCCCCCCCCCCCCCCCCCCCCCCCCCCCCCCACACACACACACGATGGAAAACATGGGCAGCTCCTAATCCCCCTTTCATGCACGTTTGGGATGCAAGTCGTCAATTCTCATAGTGCAAGGGGCGCAAGACGTGTGGAAGGGTGGATGCTAGGGCATATAATAAAGTGAAATTAATTATCTACAGTATGAGGGTCTTGAGTTCAAGATTTGAGATCTCTCTTGGGATTACCTCTCTCTCTCTCTCTAATGGTGGCAGGCGCTGGATTTCTCTCTCTCTACAATATCAAGTCTAGAGTTCAAGACTCGTGAGGCCTCTTGATATTGTTCCTCATGGCACTCAAAACACGATCTCAAAAACATAATATTCTTATATAACTAAGAAAAAAGTAAACAGTGCTCAACAAAGAAGCATATTTGTGAGATGATTGCTGCTCTTGCTAGAGGTGCAACTAATTAAGATGTTGCCCAATGATAAGTGTCTTTACAGCAGCTGAGCCTTGGTTGTCCCTTCTTCTCAATAGCGGCCTTCATAGTCAAATCAATTATCACCACTCGGACGGTCGTACGACCCATCTTGATCATTGTATCGTTCTTCATATCTTGCCGGCCCTATAGTAACATAGCCATCTTGGCCACTATCACGGTCACCATACCGAACATCTCTACTTTAAGTATCAACATATCTATCATAGCCGTCATGACTTCTATACCTATCATACCCTCTATTTTTCCCATAGTCGCTATGACCATTCTCAAGCATCCATTATGGTGTTCACCATATCCAGTGCCACTATCATAGCGGTTATTTGTCCTTGCCACCACCATGGGAAAAATTTTCACCCCTACAAAAAGGGAAATCCCTTAGTAACTTGATTTCCCACAATTAGATCAAAATAAAATCATGCAATTATCCATAGCATGGTCCATGCCTCCTTTGTTAGCAAAACTTATAGATCCAAAACCACAAGGTGTACTAGTATTCCTATCCATCATAATCTTGGCCTCTATCGCCTTGCCACACCTCCTATAGTAGCTTTTGAGGCCTTTGTTGTCAATCTCCCAAAAGAGACCACCAACAAAAACTACGGCTCTCCTCATCCTCATCCATATCCAAAGCTCACGATTTGCGTGCAGCTAGCTAAATAGACAAGTCCACATAGCAAACCAAAAACCTCTCTCTCTCTCTCTCTCTCTCTCTCTCTCTCTCTCCAGGAGCAGTCTCGATGATGTATCATGGCTTTTCCTGAGAATGCTTTGCGTAGGCACCTTGCCAATGTCAAGAGGTCATCCATGCTAGTAGCACTCATGTGCTTGCCTTTCTTCATGGATGTACATAGTCCACGGCATGGAGATACTCAGTGTGAAGAATTTCTCTACTTGGGGCAGCACGTGGATGTGTCCAACTTTTGTGAAATTTTTAGTCTCTATAATAAAGTCATAGATATTTTATCAAGTCTTGAGTTCCAAGACTGTGTGTGTGCGCGCACACACACACATGCTCAAATTTAAGCCTCCTAATATGGATCGTTGATCTTTGTTTGGATGTTTTATGACATTGAAATTATCTTCTACTCCTCTCTCTTTCTCATGCCTGATCCCACCACCCCTGAAGTCAAGACTCATTGGGTAGATCTTTGATGTATCCTTTAAGATTGTACCCATGCGACATTAAAATTTCTCTTCTTCTTCTTCTTCTTCTTCTCTCTCTCTCTCTCTCTCTCTCTCCATGTGTTAAGCAAATTTCCTGAGTCTCTCTCTCTCTCTCTCTCTCTCTCTCTCTCTCTCTCTCTCTCTCTCTCCATGTGCTAAACAAATTTCCTGAGTCTCTCTCTCCTGGGGAGAGAGAGAGAGAGAGAGAGAGAGAGAGAGAGAGAGAGAGAGAGAGAGAGAGAGAAAATTCATTTATATATATACTTATTGACAAAAAAAAGTGAAAAAAGCATACATTCTACTTTACAGAGATTTTTGAGACTCAAAGGCTAGATTTTAGGTACAGAACGGCTCATATAAGTGAGACTTAAAAGCATATAATGCAAGATGCTAGAAGCCCTTTACTCAGTAGAACTCATAGTCCGGAAGTACCAATGGCTCTATGAGGAACCATACAAATAGACCAGCAACCACCCATTGTGTGCCATTAACACCCAGATGGAAGGCCAACCCACTTCAATCAAATCTGACCCATCTCCTTGCATTTGTCCAACCAGCTAAAAGAAACATAGAGTACATGCTAGCACGTGTAGAAATGAGATGGAAAAAATGAACACACGTATGTCACCGACTTGTACTCATCTTTCTTATCATTTTCCTCCTCTTCAGTGCTTCACCTCCTTGCATTAGGTAATAATGGTCACACAGAGCAAATTCATCATCTATTTCAACAAAAAACGATTCCTTGGTTATGACCACACAAGGAGAGTCGAGAGGCAAAGTTCCATTATGCAAGGATGTTTGTACCTATGCCAATTTTGATATAGTTGCTCCTATAAACTATTGAGGGAGACATGATAGATTTTTAGTTCTGCAATTCATATGTGTCTTCTCTAGAGGCCATTGCATGGGTTTTCCTTTCACAAAATGTGGGGCTCACAACCTATTTTTGCTCTCTCTCTCTCTCTCTCTCTCTCTCTCTCTCTCTCTCACTCTCTATACCATGCTTAGTCATTGACTTACTCTCCACCTCCACGAGTTGGTTGTGAGTTTAAATTATGCTATGCATGACCACTCTGAATGTTTAGTTTTGCAAGCATTTATTACCAAAGGTTTAGTTCGCCTAAGCTATTTGTAATCAAGATGCCCATGCTCTTAGCATCGGATGGTTTTGAGTACTTGCTCGAGAAGGTGGACTCATGTGGAGGTGAAAAACAAAGAAAGCAATTTATGTAATCCCAACTAATTTTTTTTAGGTATCTCTAAATTCTAAATTTGGAGGTGAGTAAACTACAAATCCTAGAGAATTTAGTGTGGAAACCTTCAAGTCACCTCAAAAATTTCTCTTATGTAGGAACATGGTTAACAATGAAGGTGAGCAAAGATGTGTTCACCTCGTGAGATGGATGCTTGTGTAATTTTCCCCGATACCCTAATGCGAGTTGTCCGTTCTCGGCTATGGTTGATCACCATCAGCCGTCGGTTGTCATCGAATGTGACTTCAAACCTTTCTCTCTATTGCCTATGGGAGAAGGATCTTGGCAGGAGATTTTTGCCTCCCCCTCTCTCTCTATACTGGCGAGAGCACTGCTCCTTAGCCTCTGTCTCTTTGCCTCTGTCTATCTCCATGCACTTGCAATACAAGTGCTTTCACCCTCTTTTTCTCTCTTGAGTACTCCCACTGGTAGTGTTTGAAAAGACCGTAGTTTTACTATAATCCCACTTATAGATTTTGAGATTTATTGATAAATTTTTTATTTGAAGGTGAGAAAACCTACAAAATCTAGTGGTAAAACCTTTCAATATAGTCAACTTACCTCTAAAAGTTCTTCTCTCTAGTTTTTTCAAGTTTTTGGAAAAAAGTCTTTTTGATGCATTGGCTCTCTCTCTCTCTCTCTCATTCTCTCTCATGGTGCACTACTGGCACCCAAACAGATATGCGAGCGTCTGCTTGGGTATGCGAGCGTGGTATACCATGTAGTGTCTGGGAAAAATGTGTCTCAACTTAATATCGTGCCATTTCCAATTTCAAAAATGCCGGTTGAGGGCAAGAGGAAAAGGAGAAATTCCATCCCTAAATAGAGAAAAATATTGTAAACACCCAAAAACATAACCTAATTTTCTAAAATTTTCGCTTGGCAAATTTATGGAAAGGAAATTTGCATGTTTGGAAAAATGATATTTCCTAAACACTGGTACAGTGTCACCCTCTCTCTCTCTCTCTCTCTCTCTCTCACACACACACACACACACACACACACACACACACACACACACACACACACACACACACACACACACACACACACACACACAGGCGCTACTACCATTGTAGTCTTAGTCTGCCAGTCGTATCACTCTCTCTCTCTATCTCTGTGTGTGTGTGTGTGTGTGTGTGTGTGTGTGAAAAGGCTATGTGCATGCGCAATCTACATTTCTCTCTCATATACACACAAGCATAGCTTGCCAGGACCTGTTGTACATCTCTCTCTCTCTCTCTCTCACACGCACACACACGCACACACACACACACACACACACACACACACACACACACACACACACACACACAACCCAATGGCACCCACTAAGAGTCTTAATAGTCTATGTCTCTCTCTCTCTCTCTCTCTCTCTCTCTCTCTCTATGCGGGGCTGCCAGGTCGTTATAATTTTAAAAAAACGGTGATTTCAAGGGAATGCCTAGCTACGTTCAACTATAGGTTGTTATAATTTAAAGAAATGGCAATTTGAAAAGGGAATGCGTAGCTACCGGCGATGCTTGGAGTAGGAAGGACGATCCAAGAGCGAGGAAAGCTCGAGAGTTGGTATGGTAGCAACCCGTGCAAATTCTTGAGAATTTGACGTGTGAAGGCCCTCTCCTTGCTCAAAAAATTTAAGCTCCATTATATATAGTATAGATGATCCGAAGGGAGACAACGACGTGACGACACTAGAGAAATGAGGCAGTTCTCCTTTTGAGGAGTTGCAACCAATAAAAAATGGGTTATCATTTTGATCAAGAGAATTACCACAGCTCTATATCTCATTGGTCCCCTTGGCTCTCCAAGGCTGGAGTTTTCCTTTTGACCCCTTTTTGGAGGGAAGTGGCCAGAAAAGTTAATAACAAAGGTATTAGGCGTATAATCCAATTGTGGGACTATAGTAGAGGTTGTTGGAAAGGAGTTGATCAAATGGCTTCTGAGTTTACCCTCAGTGGGCTAGAAAGATTGCTGATCAGCAGAGCCCTCGAACATCTCACTTTGCTGTATCTGCCAGACTGTGAGTCCAAGCTCGAAGGGAAAGCTTGGAAATGACCGGGGAAAAGACATTTCCTGAAACCCCAAACAAAGAGTGTATATCTAACTCTAATGAAATCATAGGATTGGTTCTCGCAGCTCAATAAACAATGGGGAAAGAATTGGCCAGAGTCAAGGTGGGAAATAGCCGTCAAGAACATTTGGTGCCCTCAATGGCCGGATAGGATGAAGGTTTTTTTATGGAAGGTGCTATGGGGAGCCTTACCATCTGGAGTGAAGGTCCTTGCTAGGGGAATTGGTCCAGATAGATGCTCACAATGTAGAACGGCTTGTGAAGATCTTTCTCACCTGTTCAGGGAGTGTCCGTCAATCTGTGGACTTGCATGCAAGATTTGCAAATGGATCGAAAAAACCTGGAAAATAGGATTCTTCAAGAACGATCTCTTCTTGGGAGGAAAGATGTTCAAGAGTCATACTCTACTCATTGCTACACAAATAGTGAGGTATTGCTACTTTAAACGCATTTGGAAGGCAAGGAACAATCGAATTTTTGAGAACTCTCTGGAGGTAGTTAAGTTTGTGGAGATAGTCAAAGAAAGCAGGGTAACGATCATCGCCATTGGGAAGCAAAAGAACTCAAAAGAGTGGAGTAAGACCCTCAGGGATGTTGAGAATGTGTGAGATCATCCATTGTCAAGGGGTGGCTCCCCTATCAGTCGATGTATCTAGAATCCAGTGCAGTGGCCATGGCTCGTCATGAGCATGACAAGAATCTGTAATTTTTGGATATGGTAATATAATCCACTCACCATTGTGAGTTTTGCAAAAAATAAAAAATAAAAAATACCACAGCTATGAGGTTCCAAAGTTGATTTACCAAAGTCTTTGAAAGCTAACTGAACCTCTCCAAGGTGTTGTTGGCTAATCCTCTATTTCAAACAATAGATTACCTTTCTTTTTCTTTTGGCGAAACTCACAACTCACTCACAATTTGTGAGTGGAATGTATTAAACACATCATAATATAATATCACAGAACCAACCTCAAGCTCGGATCGAGCTTTGAGGTGAAAATGTTCACAAGATGGATGTTCACCTTTCAATAGATTACCTTTCTATCGTACGTGAATGTGAGGAGCAAGATGGTAAAGTCTTCATCTTATGAGTTACCCCCTTCGTGTGGGGGGTGCCTTGCGTTGGTCATAATAAGAAACCAAAAGATCAATAAGGAGACAAACTAATGGTGACAAGGCCATTCATGCATCCTTGGTCATAATAAGGTGACAAACTAATGGTGACAAGGCCATTGATGCATCCTTGGTCATAATAAGAAACCAAAATCAATAAGGAGACAAACTAATGGTGACAAGGTCAATCGTGCATCCTTTGGATTATAAGCATGCTCTATATAAGACACTAAGAAATCATTCGTGAGGGAGAGGATAAGTTGAACACAAACACGTTTTTTTTAATGTGATAGGAGACACACACATACACCACACGTGCTCCCAAATATGCATCAAATCAAATCAGATAGTTGTTTTGCAATGTTGCTTGGACCCCTCAATCTCTAAAAAAAGAAAGCAATATGGGATAGTTGTATTGCAGTGTTGCACCCTTAAATCTTTATTTTTGGCATTCAGAGTCGGCAACACCCCCGGTAGATAGTGGGAATAGCCTCTAGATGAGAATTCAAATTAACGCGGCTGAACTGGTAATTATTGAGTCATTTACTATGGTAACTTCACAATGGATAATCAGTCAGAGTCCAACAATCCAGTAGCTATAAATAGGACTCACTATTAATTTTGCGGGTAACCTTTCACCACTATCACGAAGTCTAGTGTCTCGGAGCTCATTATGCTCTTTTCATTATTTGGCTATTAATCCAATAGCAATCCTTTGGCTCATGCTATTGTACTCCATTCCACTTGTATTGATTTGAATACACAATCCAGTTCCAATTCTAGTTCAAGTCTGTGTGTTATTTCCATTTCAGTATCATTGTGTATATGTGATCTATTGTCTGGAGTCTGCCTACCTGAACTAATTTTGCTAGCTCTACTAACTCAACTTGGAATAGCAATCTGAAGAGACAAGCTCGTTCCATTTTGGTGATCATGCTGGCTTAAGCTAGATTTCTCTTGATAGTGAATCACTCTCTCATTTGGGCTCTAAGCTAGCTTATTTTAGTCATACCGCCCAGAAGAGTTGGCCATGGTAGAAGGGCGGTGACCGGATTCATAGAGAGTCCGGGTTCGTGTCATTCCAATCCCAAAGGAGTCAAAAAAAGGCTTTGGCATTGATATAGAGATTGGTAATGAGATTGATTAGAACCTAGATCAACAGGAGGCTAAGAAGCAGGATTCCCAACATTCTATGGAGATCAGGCATTGGAGATCAAAGAGGACAAAGAGATGCTCTCAATTTGCTCAATCTCAAAAGAAGGATAAGGGAAAAATCAAAAAGCACACTGATGGGAGTGAAGTAGCAGACGTCATAGGTCAACACACAAAAATACTGAGCAAAAATCAGACCCAGACACAATAATTGAGACGGATTATACCGACCATGGGAAGTAGATACTAATCACTGCAGCAAGAAGAAGTTCAGAGAGTGCAACTCGATTTTGAGAGACAAGACCAAGCCCCATTAAAGATCCACTGATCTAAAGATCTCCTTTCCATTGTTCAAAGGGGGGAATAAAGAAGACACACATGTTCGCATTCAAGCCTTTGAGGAGTTTGTTGAGCTCTAAACGTTGACATGACAAATGGAGAGAATATTTTCCTCTGACATTGAAAGAAGCAATTCAAAAGTTGTACTACCATTATCGAGCATGCTAGCTTAGGACATACAGTAAGTTGATGAAAGCACCCAGGTTTGAATATTCAAATAATAGAGAAGATGAAGATATTCTATGCAAATTGGATATAATAAAATAGAGTAAATTGTTAGTTCAAAGCTATGTAGAGAAGATTCTGGAACTCACTAGACAACTGCAAAAGCCTCCATCTAAAAAATGAATGAGGACTTGATTCCTTAGCCGGTTCAGAAGTAAAAAGATAAGGGAAGAAAAGTTTCTAGCCTCAACAACAAAACTCAATGATTTGGTATAACAAGTTGTGAAACTTGAACAACAAGCAAAAAAGGAGAAAGATCACAAGAGCAGAAGGAATTCTAGTGGTATTGAGTGTCAGGCCAAGGACTAGAGGGTAGGGCCCGACCTAGGGGAGTCAAGGACTTAGGCCAAGGGCGGACTGAAGGTGTGGACAGGGGATCCGTTCAGGGCAAAGGGCCATGGGCTCTCCTATAATAGGTTGGCTGGGAGGAGGCTCCAGATGTCAGTCTCCCTATGGCCTTTCACTGGTATCAGAGCTCAGGGGGGAGGGGAGCCAGGAAAGAAGCATTGTCTCAATTCTCTCTCTCTCTCTCTCTCTCTCTCTCTCTTTCCAACTTTCCTTGGCATGGATCTTTGTTCTTGCTTGGGCTCAAGGTTCCATTGAAGCAAAGGGGCGTGGTATCTCATCTTGCATGAAGGCATGCAAAACCTTGCAAAAGGCGGGAAGGTCGTGGTCAAGAACTGTGGGCAAGAGCCCTTGGAAGAAGGAGCAGTCAAAGGTCGAAGACGACGTGTGCAGAGCTGCTCAGGGCCGGGAGGGAGGAGACATCGACCTCCACGGTTCTGTGTTCATGAGAGATTAATGAGGTCGCATGGCCCTGCTGAGAAAGTCTCGATGCAACGGCAAGGGGCATGGAGCAAAGCATTGGCATATCTTGCTTGTTTTCCCTATAGCACAAACGACAGCCCACCATGGCTCCACTTCGAGCTTTTCTTTTCATACATGGGCTCCTACTCTTGGCCGTTTCATAAAACCCTAAGCAAGCATGCATGCCCACCTGGGCACACAATCCTCAAGATCTTAGGATCTCGATTCGCTGTCCAAATCACAGTGATTTCCCACTTTTCCATGCAAAACAAGGCTCCTCTTATGTGCAGAGGTATCTTTGATTGACTTTAGATCAACGATAATATCAAAAATCTTTTGCACGACGTGGATATAAGCTCACAGTTTATGCAATGCTGCACTGTGATGTATCCATGCCAGTGTAATCGTGCAAGGCACACATACCAGTGGCTCACATGGTTGAGACTATCATTGAAGCCAAGGGCTTATCATTCCCTTTTTTGATCTGTATGCATGGTATACTAGTATGATGGACGTACACCACCCATCATTGCATACGCTTCCGCTATAGCTCTAGCTACTCTGTCAAGGAAGAGCTCAGTTGTTGTTGTTATTAGACATTTTATTTTATGTTTATTTACAGGCAACATGCCATACATCTGCACCCTGATACATTGATGCTCACATACACGGTAAGTGGGTCAAGATGTGACTTTTGGTACCTCTCTCTATGAGCGCATGGTACAATTACATTGATGTACGCTTATAGGATAAGCTATAACATAGGTATGGTCTGCACTCAAGCATTTGAAAAGGGCATACAACACATTGGAATAAGGGGATTTCCTCATCCCAACATTCTCTCTTTCTCTATCTTTCCAACTTCTATGCGGAAAAGGTGAAACTAGACACGATTTTATTAAACGATTTCTATGATAATACGGTAATAGCCAACGGGAAAGGCTATAAGCCATCACTTACCACCTCTTTGGGCATGGATAAGAGCCCTCTGTTTGTAAATGGACAAGCAAGATTCTTGCCATAAGTGATTTTTTGGACATTACTTTTGCACTCCACACTTTAAGTGTGCAAGTCAAGTTGCATTTTTGAACGCCTTAAACTCGTTCGGGCTTATCTCTACCAAGGTGTAAGGATGAAGCCAACATTTTAGACCGTATGACTGCTCACAAAAACACCACATTATGGATTTTTGGGTGTGACAAAGATCTAGTTGTGCATACGACTCCAATTTCAGTGGAACTCCTATTAGCACTATGAGTGCTTATATGCAAACCCAACGGGGTCATAGACAAGGGCCAGCTGCTCGTGAGCAGTTTTCATGCAACATTTAACCATGGGGTTTGACAATGTTGCTTTAACCAAGGGGTTTGGATTGCAAAGGCAACACCCAAGGTTACATGTGCAATCATGTCCAATACTACTTGCATTTTCCTAAATTTCAATTAGTGTTCCTAGGCCTTTGCAAGCGGGAAATTTGGACAGATACCTACAAATAAGTGAACACTATGTTCACCCTCCAGGTACGCATCTGATTTGGTTTTATGTTTTTTTGGTTTGTTTTTTCTACGTAGGATGCATAAACTATGTTGTCATCCATTTTTGCTCTTCAACGAGATAGCAAGGTCATGTAATAGCCAAGACTTTGGGGCCGTAGTGTCCAAAATAAGTTTTTGCATTATGCAGTTATAGACTCATTTGTAGGGTTTATTTGTCACATGCTGTCACATGGGATACAACATGGTCTAGGGACTCAAGGAGTTTGGTTTAGCCAGTGTGGAGCAAGGCAATGAGGGTCCCTCTCAGTCCTGTCGTAGAGTGTTTGCAGTTACCTCCACACACAAGTACATCTTATACTTGTAGGATGTTCTTTTTTCAAACATCCTTAGTTGAGACATATTCTTGAAACATGTGGCGAATATGAGTCTTTAGGACTGACACTAGCACCCACTATTTCAACCATATGTCACGACAAAGTCCCTAGGTGCTGGTCAAATATGTTTTCTAGACCATTTTTAGCACGACGTATCAGGAATTATTTTGGTGGCCAGAAATTGTCGGATACGTAGAATGACTTGTTCAGGTACAAGTACTGCTAAACAATGTTACAGATGGTTGTTTATACATATGGCAAGGCTCTGAGTTGTTATTGAAAAAGTTTCATTGTTTGTCCCTAGAAGTGATTAATGTTTCACCTTTTATTATGGTTCAAACATTTCAGCAAGGCTTGAAAATGATGGCAGTTGAAAGTATTTAGTTTTTTTTCCAAACTATTTACATTCCTCTTTATTGTGTGCTACGCACATCACATTCGCCATACGTATTGGCAAGAATGATCATGGATATCCAGGTTCGGATCTGTTTTTCGCTAAATGCATGCACACTAGGTGTTATGGACCCTAGTGTTTAGCAAAATCTGATTTGGAACAACATGCGTATTCATCAAGTTGCTGCTTATGAAGCATTTTGCACTCATGTGCAGTATCTCTATGAGATTACTTTTGGGTCTACCAATCACCAATAGAGGTCATGACTGGGTTCGGGTGGTTGTGGATGTTCCAAGATAACCAAGATGCTTATTCAAGAAATTGTTGATTCCTCAGCAAGGCTGTACAATATGGTGCATCCCGTTTACCAGGCATCTGGGAAGACTTTCTGTACCTCACTCTCACTACTACTATTCATCTTGCATTGGATGGGCAGCTTACATGTATTCTTTGCTAAAGGATATGATAAGCGCATACGTTAGCACAACGCATTCTGAATGGGAAATTCTCTCCCTATTCTAGAATTTGCTTAGGGTAGGTTTTCAACTTTGAACACCTGTTATGGTGGGGTTGGATAACGTTTCAATAGTTTCATAAGTCAAGGACTTAGTAGGTGTGCTGAAAAAGTACATTGGCATGTAACCTACATTAGGGGTGAACTTGTAGTTCTGTGTGTTCCAAAATGTTTAGAAGTCTGACATGAGGACACTCCCTATTCTATCCCTTAGTAGCTATGAGCTTTTCAAGTTACTCTCGCGAGTTGGAAATCTAGCTCACGACTTCATGGAAAGTTGCGCCAAGGTTTTCTTGCATTATTCCAGTACCTTCAGAAAATATGAAAATTGGTTATACCTTTAGACACCTCTTAGTTGTGGTTACTCCTTTATAGTACTCAAGTGAGTTATAAATTGAGTTACCATTTGGATACAAGTGGTTGCAAAAGGACAACAATGTTGAAATCAAGATGTTGCTCTTGGTTTCATTGAACCTCCTCACACTGCACCAAGTATCAATTGGCCCGCGTATGGGATGCCAACAAGGAAAACATCAGTGTTCTTACGAAGATACTACCAGTTGTGTTTTCAAGGACAAAAACGCTTCTCCAAGGGGGGAGTAATGGCTGGCCAAGGGCTAGAGGGTAGGGCCCGCCGACCTAGGGGAGTCAAGGACTTAAGCCAAGGGTCGGACTGAAGGTGTGGACAGGGGATTCGTTTAGGGCAAAGGGCCATGGGCTCTCCTATAATAGGTTGGCTAGGAGGAGGATCCAGATGCCAGTCTCCCTATGGCCTTTCATTGAGACAACTATTAAAGAGTCTAATTCTATCACCAGTTCTAGGTCATTTGATAGCGAGTCAGATGACAAAGCTAAGAGCAAAAAGGAGGGATCTTGGATGAAGAAACTGAAGGAGATGTCCAACCAAATTGATGAAATTGCAAAGCCTCAACCTTCATAGAGAAAACTAGAAACCTAGTGTTTGCATTGCATATCGAGGGATCATAGATCAGACGAATGCAATCAATGTACATATTGTAAGAGCTACGGCCATGTTTGGTATAGCTGCGGAATAAGAATTCACCATGTCAAGAAGGGAAAGGGTTTGTCAATGATTGCTTTAACTAATCCAGAATTGGTGAAAGATCATTTGATAGAGACACTGATGATAAAGCTACGAGCAAAAAGAAGGGATCTTTAACAAAGAAGCTGGAGGAGATGTCCAAGAATATTGCTGAAATGATGAAGACTTGACCTTCAGAGAGAAAACTAGAAACCTAGTGTTTGCATTGCAAATTGAGGGATCATAGATCAGATGAATGCATTCAATGTACATATTGTAAGGCCTACGTCCATGTCTAGAATAACTGCAAAATAATAATTCACCACTTCAAGAAGGAAAAGGGTTTGTCAATGATTGATTTAACTAATCAAGAAGTGGTAAAAGTGGATGGAGACTTTGATTCCAAGGGAAATGGGGCCATTACCAATATTGGTGCTTGATAGGCTCCAATTTTGTCATAAAAAAGGCTAAGAAGATGCAAATTTTCTTGTCAAGTCATGAACATCGATGCCTATATACACCTTATTGCTTTATTTTCATCCATTTTTGTAAATTTTTTGGGTAATTTAGCGGGTCTGCAATTGTGAAAGCCAAAGCATGGAAACTCTCTCTTGTATTGAAAAGTCAAGCCATAGCTTATGTACACAGAAATAAAGCCTTAAGCCTAAGGTTAAAAATGTATCACTTTTTAATTTGAATAAAGAAAAGGAAAAGTGAGGGTTGTGTGATCTTGAGAGGTGTGGGAGGTTGCAACCATCTTTTCTTATATCTCTCCTTGCACGACTCTTTTCAAAATCTCTTGGTTGGGCAACTCTGTTTCTTGTTTCTTGCTTCTCTTTGTGTGAGTTCTTCCTATCTATGGAGGGAGAGAGTGAGGATGAAAAGGAGGATGGGATTCTTGCATTTCTCCTGTGTGTTGTAGTATAGGAAAGGTTTCTTGTGTGTGCATGGCTATGAATATTCTTGAGAGAGGAGAGAGATGGTGAGTTTGTGTGTTTCTTGAAAGCAATCCTTGCAGTTTTTATGGCTATGGGGCACCGTAAAGCATATATTTTTCTTTCTCTTGATCCTAGATCATTGCAATTTTTGTGTGCTTGGAAGGCTATCTCTCATTGCTGTTTGAGGTAGATACCAAGGAGGCAATGGTCATGGTAGGGGTAGAGCTAACTCTTGGAAGAGAGATTTCAACTATTACACCTGCAAGAAGTACGTCCATTTTTTAGATCAATGCCCAGATAATAAAAAACCAGAAGGATCTGAGCAAAAGCCACCTGAGCCAGCGCCAGTGAGAGTGGTCACCAAAAGTTGAGGGGTGGTTATTGAAGAGATTCCAAAGGAATCTGAGAAAGAAGTGAAGCAAGTTGCTGAAACAAAGAGATGGGAGCAACAGAGGGCTACTTGGAAGGGGAAAGCGAAGGCAAAGATAGTGGATCAATGGCAAGAGCAAAGAGATATGGCGGCTAAGATCACAAAGGACTCGATAAAGAAGATGCCAGAGTAGCCAAAATGCTCTGAGGCCATGGTGATCCATAAGGCTCCATCTCCATCTTCAGGTACACTAGAAAAGAAGTTCAAGGAATTTGCTGAAGGGTAGCCAATGCACGGGCTAGAAGAGTCTATGATAGTAACAATTTAGAGTTTGGTTGAGAAAATGTGGCAAGTTAAATCAGGCTTGATCAAAGTCACTCGGATACGAGGATGGAGAACACTCCAGAGCTAGGAGAGGGTTCATCGTAGAGTCAGCCATCAGCTAGACCAAGGAAACAAGTGTAGTGGCATTGTGAAGACATCGAGCTGAAGGAAAGACCTTTTAGCTTGGACAACAGTTCTGGTAATGAGCACAATGAAATATACATTAAAGTCTATGAAAGGATCCAAAGCTCACATTTGAGCTAGATGATATTTGAAGAACTCTACCAAAAGCTGCAAACTTTATAAAAAAGAAGAGGAAGATAGAAGCAATGACCAGGGTAGTAGATTTGGTTGTAATCAAGTATGACACGGTTCCATTTATTCAAGTCAACTACAAGCTCAAAAAAGCAATGGGAATCATTATCAAGGGGTCATACTAGATAGTGGAGCTAGTGTCAATATTATTGGAGAACATTTGAGGCAAAATTTAGGGATTTAAGACCTCAAACTAGCACCATTTAGAATTTGAATGGCTGAACACAGGGTAGTCCAAACAACTAGTTTAATAAAAAATATGCAGATCGGGGTTGGAAAGGAAAAACTCAAAGCCGGTTTCTTAGTCCTAGACATGTAGGGAGCATACACAATGCTTTTAGACAGACCATGGCTCAAATACTGGAGCAGTACATGATTTTGCCAATCAGACAATGAAAACTCAAGGACCCAATAGAAGAATTTAGATCAAGACTGACAACACGTGAAGCTGGAAGAAGGCCCTCAGACCTGAAGATCGAGAGAATGCTAACATCAACAAATATTTTTCCACTCGCAAAAATCAATTTTAGTGCTGTCTTGATGTGGATAAGGAATAGCCTGATAAGCAAAGGAGGCAATATTTTAATTAGTTTATTGAGTCAAACATTGGAGGACAAACAGTTCACATTGAAGGAAATGTATGTGTATTGCAATCTTCCTCCATGCTGCCAAGTCATCCTTGAAGAAACCTCTCGCAATGTATACTGCCTTGAATGTTGGGAACAATGCACCATTTATGGAACATAGATACTGAAATGATTTACACCCTTTACAAATAGTCAAAAGGAAACACACATATTATCATTCACCTACATAGAGCTACACAAAATACATCATGTCAATAGTGTCTTTGTGACATTCTTTGTCCATTTTTTAGAACTTGAATTCCACACTCACTTTTGAGGAAAATAAATGTACATTCGGTCTTCTATGCCTCCTCAAGACAACATTAAGGTAGTCATTGTTGGTCTTCTCTGCACCCTCCCTTTTGAGGAAAATCAATAGTATCATTTGCACTAGGATTCTCCAAGTTTCATGTGAATATATCAAAGTGGTCTTCTATGCACCCTCCCTTTGCAAGAAATCATTAAGGTAGTAATTGTCTCAAAATGTCACCATTTGACCAACCGAACCATGCACACTCAATCTCTTGACAACTAGTGCATCATTGTGTAAAGGGAATTGAAAATATTTCTAATAATCCTCAAATATAGATACATAGCATCCATCCATATACATGTCTATCTCATCCATATTCTCCCTTTTAGTAGCATGTATTGATGCATGGAATCTTACAATTGCCCTAGCATGCCCCTTGTAGATGTACTTGTAGAAATATTGATGGGTAAAATTGTAAAACATGCCTCACATTGATATGCATTAAATAATGTTCACAAAACACGATTATATGGCACAACCCATCAATTATCAATAACAGAATCCCTAATGTGGTCCCTGTTAATTATTTGTCTTTTGTATTTATTTTAGCTCTTTGACAAGATTCCATGTAGGGAAAAGTGTTTTACGTCGTATATAAGCAACCCAAAGCCCCCATTCTATAATCATTTATTCGTTTCCCAATTGGTTGTTTTAGAAGCTCTCTCTCTCTCTCTCATGCATTTTCTCGTTTGCTTTATGCTTCCATATCATCAACTTTAACATTATTTTTCCTAATTTTATAGTAGTTTATGGACTAAGGTAGTCTAAGCATGTCTACAAATAGAGATCATATAAGCATCTTGCATTTTTGGTGCAAGGAGATGGTGAATATGTTTTAGCCATGCAATACTTTTGGATTTTTTTGATTTTTTTAATGATGACTATACAGCTTGGAGAAAGTAAAATGTGTGCTCTAGTTTTTCTTTTGGTCAATTCTATTGTGAGAAGCATACAAATGAAGATCAATTTCACTACATCACGACAATATGTGTGTACAATAGATGTGTTTTTAGTTTTCTTTTTGCACCATTATTCTCTTTCATAATATTGTAATGTATATATGGCTATGAGCAAGTATGAGTTATTTGGCTAATTTTGAGTTTTCTTATTAGAATTTCTATTTTACAACACTACAAGTGTGCAACTTGAAATTAGGTTTGATCATATCTAAGATCATGTTTGGATACTCAAGGTGCATTTGCTGTAAGGGGGCACAATTTTAAGCAAAGGGATGTAGGTGCAGTCCTAGTGTAGACATGATTGTGCACACTACAACATCCATCATATTGTGGAGTTAAGAAGTTTTAGGGATTCTGATAAGTTAAGCAAGGATACTTCACAAAAGTCTCTCCTTCTTTTATGAAGAACATTATGAGTTTAGGATTTACTCCACATGTGGAGAGTAATTGTACCTGTGAACTTAGATAGAGTGCCAATGTTTTGTTATGTGTCACAAGCAAGTCCAAATGCTAATCAATTTCTTGATTGATCTATTTTAGTATGTAAGCGTTCTAGTTTTAAGAAGGTATCGCTTGAAAAGAGAGAAATAAGGTTTTCTTGAGGTAGACTCCACGATTAGTTTGAGTCCAAGTGAAGGTTCCTTTTGGTCAAAGGAACACTCTCTTAAGAGGATATTTTATTCAATCATTTTATTGAATTTTTTCTACAAGCAAATAGTTCCACATATGAGTACCACATTTGGGGTTATCAATAGGATCAGTTGATCTGATGCGGGTCTAAAAAGGAAAACATTAACATTCTTATGAAGACTTTTTTCATTGATGTTTTCAAGGAGGAAAACTCTCATTCAAAGGGGGAGTACTATCAAGATAGGAAGAAGAGGGAGGGGGGGGGGGGGGGGGGAGGAGACATGGCCCCTAGGCAAGGCCAAATATAGGCATGCAGTCAAGGGTCTTCTAAAGATAGAGTTGAGGGCCTATAAGAGAAGGTGGTTGGGTGGAGATGAGCATGCTTTAGTCCCTGGTCCTTACAATGTGATTGAAGATTACCTAAAAACTTTACCATATGAACTTTGTTTCTAATCTATGCCAAAAATATGGAAACCTTTGGAACAACCCCTCACTCAACAATACCCATGTATACTCTCTACTCATATACCCGTGTTGAAGTAGAATATATTGGATGAAAATGAAAATTCCTATTTCTACTATTGTTGGGCCTTTATTTTGAAGGTCAAAATTTGAGTATTTATTCAAATATGTTCGTCTCCGAAAATGAAGACCTAGAATTCCCTTCTTTAGGCGTGACCTTGCTATGGGCTCTAGGTTCATTGATGATTTGGATCTTATGATTGACATCTACATAGTAAGAGACACATTGTTAAGAGTTATTTGGCAGTCCAGAAATGCGCTACTATTTCAAGGGAAATGTGAGCCCTTGGACTCAAATGTTGTTCTAGATATGTGTTGATGGCGAATACATTGTAGTAAGACCTACAAGGTAAAGGTGTAAGGTTACATCACCCTCTGATGTATTTGTCTTTGGGTTATCCCTGTGCAAAGGATATGCAGGGGCTCTTTGTAATTTTTTGAGTTTTAAGCGATTCAAGCTTAACCGAGCACTTAAAAACAATTAGCAATGTATATACTATCTAAGTTGTTATAGGCACTATCTAGCTTGTTGGTGTCACCTTACATTTTCCATACATTGTGGAAAACACCCTTAATTGTGGTGTTCTTGATCTGGTGGTCACTACCAGATCAGGAATGGTTCAACTCAACTTAGCCTTGAGGTGGTTGAAAATCAATTTTAGCCGATTTCAAATCAAGGTGAAAAGAAGTAAAAGTGATAAAATATATATGAAAATAGCTCACAAATCCTTCAAATTTTGCAAAATTCTACTAGCATTTTTGGTTTGTATATTCAAAAGGAGAAAGTTTGACCGTTTGAGGAAAAAGAATTTCTCGAAGTTTGCCATCAAATATGCAATAATACATTGACACTACATATAGTTTGCACTTCAAGGCACCATGGATAAAATTGTCGTCAACTTAATATGCTTTGAGATTTTTGCAAGTTCTACAAGCATGCTAGATAGTTGTCGTCTTACTCAGGAAGTAGGAGGTAGAGCATTGCCTTTCCCAACCATACCAAATTGGGCAAAATTGAAAGGGGAGACAAGGTAGAACACATGGCAGCCAATCACGGGCTTTACGTGAAAAACTACCCTTATGTGAGCATGGAAACGTTTCGTTGTGAGCAGTGCTCACATATCCCAATTTGTAGTGTAAATTTACCAGATGAAAATGAAAAATCCGAGTAGTAAATCGGAGGAACGTCAATTTTCAAGCTAAAAAGTAGGGCACTTTAGCTGTAAATCTTTTGTGAATGCCCTAGGTTTTGGCATGAATCAAGGCTGTCTGACCAGTTTGCCCTTACAAAACATGGCCAAAAAAGTGGGTTTTATGAAGTTGCAACTTGCAAGTTGAAATCTGATGACGGTGCCTTTTGTGAGTGGGACAAGGAGTGTCAAGGACAAGTATGGACATGCAATCATAGAAGAATAAAAAGCCCCAAAGCCCTAAAAGTTTTAAATGAGTTTCCCAACAAGAGCACAATCTCATTGTCTCCAAGAGTTGGTCTGCTATTGTGCTATTGCAAGGTATGGTTCCCCAAAAGGCATGATTGTATATAGAAAGAGCATGCTATATAACTCGCAATGCAATGAACACGGTCAATGATAGGGTCGTGAATCCCTATAATCCAGGGCTAGTGTTCGAAATAAACTTTTTTCCCTAAAGATTTAAAAAACTATTCATGAAAAATTGAATGTTTTAGTACTAAATTTCACAACATTTTTTAGGTTTTCTCACCTTCAAATTTAATGTTTAGCGGTAGTCTAGGTTCTAAGGTAGTTTAGGTTCTAAGGCGATGGTCACGTGAGGCTTAATTACCTCTGGCCAATTCTGACACAAGCAGCCTTTTACTGACTTAGTTGTATAACTATGCCAAAAAAGGCATAATTACACCAACTATGCCGATTAGCTCACGGTCAACCGCATGTTCTCTCACTTCTCTCTCTCTCTCTCTCTCTCCGTTGTGTGTGTGTGTGTGCACAACTGAGGAGGGTGTACTTTAGTCCATGTAATCACTTTAGGAAGATGGCAATTCCCTCTCCCTTTCTTATTAGATCTTGAGATCAAGACTCCTCAAGTAGATCTTTGATATCTGTTTGGATTGTTCTTATGACAATAAAAATTCTCTTCTTCTTCCTCCTCCTCCCCCCCCCCCCCCCCCCCCCCCCCCCCCCCCCCCCCTCTCTCTCTCTC